>NC_089212.1:21403691-21508691 GCF_963930695.1 Labrus bergylta | reverse complement strand
CTGCTCTGAAAGTGTGTGTGTGTGTGTGGGGGGGGGGGGGTGGTCCCCCTGCAGCTCGCCAGATTGGCACTCCAGATCTCTGTGTGTGGCACCCCCTTAATCTGTCCCCCTGCGTTGCATCATAATCCCCTCCCCTGCCGACCGGGCGCCGACAGGTGGAGGCTGCACCGGGGGTGTCCTTGACCTCTGCCGCACTGTGAGCCAGAGAGTGGAGAGACTGGATCAGACCGGATCAGAGTTGAAAGAGCTACAGGTATCAGAGAGGCTATGGGATTTTTTTGTTTTTCCAGCAGCGGGGGGGGGAAATGAATTATGCCGCACCTTGTTTGATGTGCAAACATTTGCAAGCCCATAGTTTCATTTCTTCTTGATTTTTTTTTACTTCATGAAGAAAACTTGCACACTAGTTGGAAAATAAAGCGATAAGCTGCGTTATATATTTATATTCCAGGTGCAGAAATGCGATTTCCAATGCAAATATGAGCGCCTGAGGGCACTTAACAGTCTTGCAAAGTATAGATTTTATCGTGAAAAGTCCAGATTGAAGTTCACTTCACTCTCTGGCTTACACACAGCCTTGAGAAAAAAAGCCACAGATTGAAAAACTGTACAAGGTGTTATTGTATTTTTGCAGACCTCTTTCCTGGAACAGACTTCCTGAGTGTCAGCAGACTGACAGTAAGCAGAACGACCTATATCCAGAAGTCTTCAGAAAACATTCAGGACATACACACACAGAAATAACAATAACACAGAAAACACAGGCACAACCCAATGAAGACTTCATGTTTACATGTTTACATGTTTAAGAGGCCGTCTTGCTCAAGGAAGTCTGTCGAAACCCTTCGTAATACCATAAGAAATAAATGGAGGTTAATGTTTTCCCCCCTCAAGGTAGGGAAATGAGCCCAGATATTCTCATTTAGACTCCGTGTTCAGAAAGCGGCAGGAGGAGTATAAAGGAGCAGGGGAACATCTTTTAAAAACACGGGCATTAGCTTCACAAGTTGAGTGCCCTGCGGGTCAGAACAGAAAAATCCATTTGTCCAAGATCTTACATAATGCAGCCATAAGACATTGTGATATTGAGTGGTTCCTAGTGTAAGAGACGTGATGCCAGATAGCAAAGAGAGGAGGAGGAGGGGGGGAGTAGCAGGAGAGAAAAAAAGCAAATTTTGCAATTTCACAAACAATGCTCAACTGTGCATTAAAAAAAAAAAAAACTCTTGTTGATGTGGAGCCTGAACTTTACACTGGCTGTGCATGAAAAATGATCAATTATCAACCACTTTTCTTTACAGATTGATAAGTTATCTGCAGTGAAGCTCATTGTTTACAAATCTATAACAGCTAATGAGTGTTCTCATACGTTTTTTTGTAGAGGTCGGGCAGAACGCTCGAAGAGAAAAATCAACCTGGTGGCACAGAGGTTTCTCACATCTTTGCAAAGCTGCAGACAGAGTTGACGGCTTCCCATTCGTTGCAAGCAGAAATGAGCATAGAATGAAACACCATCTGTTTCACTGTATCAAATGTGCACCACCTTTCACTGACCGTCGTATAGGACGACTGTACTTTCATTGATGGTTATCAGTAATCAGTGAGTCATTGCATAGCTTCACTTATAGCCTGTAGAATTGATGATGTAATCTTGTTTTTGATGCATCTATAAAAACAACATAGAGGACCCTTTTTTCTAAGTTTACATATACACTAGATTTGAATCACCACTTGTGATAGAAAATATATAAAAAATGGTTGGTCAGTAAAAGGTAACCCTATGAAGCAGAGATGCCCGCAGTTATAATAAGTTGGAAATCCGTCTCTCCTCAAAGGCCTGGGGTCATGTTCCCCAAAGGAAAAGCAAGCCGATACCTGCAGCAAGCCTCCAAAACTGGCTGAGGTGTTTTTTTGGGGTTTTTTTTTGTGCAATGCCCCCTCAGACCTCCTGATAGCTATCGCAGATCTGAAAGATTTTCTGTAAAGGCCTCGAGCTGTACCTGTCAGACCTCAGAGACGGACCCCTCTCTGACCCCCGTGAGATCTGTGAATTCCCTCATAATCACATAATGGATGCCAGCGGCTCCAAACGCTTTCTGGACCTTTCATAGCTTGGACCATTTTAAAACGTGCCCTTTAGGAGGGGAGGGGGAGGGGAGGGGAGGGGGGGGTGATTAGTAACATGGGCATCCAGTACAGACCGAGGCAAGTGATGCTGAGTTTCTCCCATCCTTTGACCAACTTAAATCCTTGCTGACTCTCACAGATAAACTAAACTTCATAGAGCAAAAAAGTTCTTTGGAAAATTTATCTTTGAACAGCTATTTCTTTAATTTCCCTATCACCCGCTCCCCTTCTACTTTAATACCCTTCATTAACTTTTTTTAGACAAGATAAGGATTCAATTTATTTTGTTTTATTCCCATTAACAGGTTTTTTTTTTCTCACTTATCTGCTCCTTAATGTAGAGGTACATGCGCTGAACTGACTGTAAGTGAAGAATAATTACTGTACTGCCAGTCTGACATGAAGCAGGACCTCTAATCAGGCTGTTCTGTTCCGTCATGGCATTTATTATGTCTCTTTTTTCGGTCTAACGTTGGCTATTTCAATATCGTCTCTGTGCACACACCCAGACACACATGCTTTTTGGCTTCTTTGTCCCGCGATGTGTGAACAAAAACCCTGAAAGTCAGCCTTCAATCTGAGTTTGGGACTCTTTGCCTCTCTGAGTCGCAACAGTCAGCTCAGGAAACCCTGTACAATCAGGTATACTCATCATCATCACTGAAGCCCCCTGGCGCCCACAAGATGCAATACATCACAATCCCTCTCTAGTTTTTCCAGCTGGCTTTTCTTTCCCCCCCAAAGGCCACTTCCAGGCTGGTGGCTATAGATCTGCCGAGCTGCAGTCAATAGCATCCTGTAGTTTTGTGTCTGTGGTCACTTCTTTTTACCCCTGCGGTCGGGTCGTCCACTAAATAGACCTCCAGCTGTCCCACGTTAGGGTTAGATGAGGAATCAATGGCATCACTGAGACATTTTTTTTCTCTGCGGAATGGATGCACATGAAAAGGAGACTTTACATCGGAGCCCACGCGACGTGAAGGAGCTCCAAAAGTTGCTGCAAACTTTGTTTAAGGGTTGATGGGAAATCCATTCTTTTGCTTAAAAAACCTTTTCAGTGAGTAAAATCAGAGGAGCAACAATAACTCTTATTGCAGATTCATAACCAAGTAATAAGTTACTGGCAGATCTCTTGATTGATTAGTTTAGAGAGTATTATTATTTTATTTATTTTTTAGAAATTTCTTTGATTCCAGTTACCAGAGAGACTTTTTTAGTCTGGTTTCTATACACAAAAAAACAGAATTTCTTCGGTTGGTTGCGGGAAAAAAAGAGACATTTTCACACTTTTCTAAAGCTCATATGGAGGCAAAGAGATCATGAAGGTAATTGCTAGCTTTACAAATCAGTACAATGACTACTCTTTTCAAAGATAAGTCACATGAATGGTTTTCATTTAGAAATCAAATCCTACATTGAAGGTTTGTTTAGAAGCTCGCAACCATATGAGACGATGGTTTAGCGTTTTGTCTGAGTGGTTTTAAATGGTTTTCTTTGGTGTATCATGTCATACCTGTTGCACCTTGATGAGTATAAGACAAACCTGACTTGATTATTTCGTTATCACGCATCATAATCAGAGTTTTCTCCACCGTCGTGTATCGGTTGATGTTCTGATTCAGATTTGGTCTTTTCTTGAATCTTCTTCCACATCGGCCCGAAAAAGTTGATCACGCCGAGCGCAGTGAAACAAACTCCCCAGGTGTGACCTCGTCAGGCTTCAGAATAATTCTTTAAGACCCGGAGACATGCGGTCTGATCATTTTTTCGATACAACACACACTCAGCTCAGTTTGTTTCCACTGGGCATTCGAGTCGGCTCTGACCCGTCTAAACTTCTCTCAAAGATTCTTCTTGTATTCTCTTTGTTCTGCTGCCAAGTGCTGATTGAACACGGGGGCCAAGCGGTATGGAGCAGATTAGAAATCTACAGTAGATTTCTAATTCCCCTCCTGTAATGGCCCACAGTAGAGTGAGAGTAATGTGAAAAGGATTAACAGTGGGATGAATGCACGAGAGGAGGGAGCGAAGCCCGAGATTACAATGAGAGCTTTGTTTCTGCAACTATCGAGACCGGGCTTTCTGCGAGGATCCATTATTCTCGCTTTGATGCTGCTGTCTCAATGAAAAGTGGTTGGCGGCGATGCATTGTTTCAACAGCTAAGGGGGGATATCACTGCAGTGCTATTCAGCATAATTTAGCCTGCCTCACCCCCCCTCCCCTCCCTCCCTTCCTTCCTTCCTCCCATCACACACACCCCCCCTAACTCACTCCCTGCCTGCTTCGTTGTGACTCTCAGCAATTACCTGCGGTGCTAAATCAGAGGCTGACAGCAGCAGCTAAATATGGAGCTTCATGCCTACCTTCAGCTTATCAAACTTTTAGGGGTCTGCCAAGCAGAAACCGCTCCGAAAGGGGATGGCGCCCCCCCCCCCCCTGATAAACGCCCCCGATTGCCCGGGACGACAGTTGTCGAGGGCACCGTTAGTCAGTTATACGGGCTGGTTGTCAAGGAGCAGATTGTCAGAGACCGGGGGAAGTTTGGCCACAATTAGAAGACGGGTGATTTATGGGGTGTGATAAAAAGATGGAGCTGCCGCCGTGGTCGGGGGTGTCGGCATGTTCGGGAGCACCGCCGTTCTCGGGCCGTGCATACACAGCCGGGTGCGTTGATATGTCAGAGTGTGACAGATATTCCTGGCTCAGCGCTTGCGGAATCATTTCCCATCGCTTCCTCGCAGCACAGATGTTCGTCTGTGCATGTCCGATCACACACACCCAGTCTCACACACACACACACACACAGAATGGGCAGCACTCCGCACGCATCTCAGCTCCAGCTGTTCCAGCAGTGAACGGGACATGCTAGATGCCTCTATTATGAAGCCGCAAATCCCCGCAGAGGTGCAGGGGAAAAAGTGAGAAGAGATGGAGTGAGCGATGGATAAGGAATGAGCGGCGGAGGATGAACAATGACCCCGGTGCTGCGGGGAGGGGCGGGGGAGGGGATCGCACTCTTGGCTCTGCTAAGTCTCAGAGCAGACATTCTGAGCATTTCTGGATGTAGCTTTAGAGATTCTGAAGTTGGAAGTGGAGGGAGGAGAGGACCGTGCATTAAGGGAGGTTCGGGGGGGGGGGTTTTGAGGAGGGGGTCTTGGAGCGAGTGATGAATGCTCCAGGAATGTCAGACTTTTTCTTTTTTTTTTTTAGAGGCGTCCTGCTCAACGAGGGCAGATGTGGCCTCAGGGGAAATCACAGGATCATCATTCTACACTGCTTACCTTTCCCACACACACACACACACACACACACACACACACACACACACACACACACACACACACACACACACACACACACACACACACACAAACGGCGCACAGTTCCACACAAACACTCGCAGTGGAACATTCTCCGCTGTAAGACCATTAACTGGGGAAAGTTTAAGGGGGAATTTAACCCCCAGCTGGGAGTGGGGGCTACCTCCAACCTTTACAGATGGTTTTATTTACTTTTTACAAGGATTTATGTTTGTGGGTTTGAAGCTCCTGCCAGCTGCTGGCGGATCACCGGAGGTTAAACTCTGCGAAATAAAGTACAGGGCGACTAAAATCCCTCTATCATAGCAGCATTTCTTTGTCAGCGTCGCACCGTCTCTGACCTCCACAGAAGTCTATATCTCACTCCTCCAATCCCTCTTATTTCTTCTTCATCCATCCGTCCTGCCACCGCTCTAGTAAGGGGGGACAGGTTGTGAACCCCTCTGTCCAAAGCGTCGCGTAGGAAGACGGGGAGCCCACTGCCTGTCAGGCACAGAGAGGCTCGGCGTAGGCTCGACGCGCAGTCGTATCCTGCAGGCTTTCAGGCGCTTAGTTTTCCACACGTGTCTCGAAGGTTTTTTTTCCCGCTGTTAATAATGTTTCCTGTTACACCAGGATGAACCAGTGTGGGCGGATTAAGAGATAATAGGCGTCGGGGAAGACATGGGAAAAAGAAGACAGTGAGCTTTCTGCACGGTGACCCAGTGTGGGAGGTATGCAGGCTGGCTCTGATAAGGGGCTCCACTGCTAACTGCTTCCTCTCGTTCCTTCTGAATGCTAATCGGGACGAGCAGGAGACGACTGGCTGGTTTTCTCTTATTTCCTCAATTGAGCGTCTTGGTTGATTCTCTCCCTCTCTCCATGTCTGGTCGTCTCCCCTCATTCTGTTTCCCTCTTGTTGTCCTCTCTGCAGACTGAGTGGAGATTTGCAGATTTAGCATGGAAATGATTTAAGACACTTGGCTCTGAAATTCAATGTAGAACAGTTTCCGTGTGTGTGTGTGTGTGTGTGTGTGTGTGTGTGTGTGTGTGTGCCCGTGTGTGTGTGTATTAATGGCTCAGTTGACTCTCACCATATGGAGGAGCTTCATTTGCATAGTGTATTGTTCCCATGGCACATGGTCTCTTGTGAGTTTTAGCCTTAATATACTCAAGTCTGTCTCTTGTGACCAGCACATGAACACACACACACACACACACACACACACACTCTGACCCCTTTCAACCCCCTCAACCATCCTCACACACATACACACTCTCCCCTCCTTTTTTTTCCCCACCTCTTGCACTCCCACTCCAGCATCTGATCCGAGGATTTGTTTGGGATTCTCTGGGATTCACCCTGGCTCTCTCCTTTATCAGTGTGTTCTTGTGTGTGTGTGTGTACTTGTGTGTGTACTTGTGTGTCTCTTCGTGTGCACATGTGCTCGTCAGTCCGTGTTTTCTTCTGGCTGGGCACATGAATTTAATTACATATCATCCTCCACCCAAGCAGCCTTTTGATATCTTCCAAGGAGACAAAATCTTGTTTTGTTAGCCTCGTCAGGGTGTAGGATGTGCTGCAACACATTCGCGTTCACTCACACACTCACACTCACACACTCACACACACACACACTGATACCATTGTTGTAGACATTCCACTGACTTACGTCCGCTCCAACGACCTTGTTAATGTGACTGAACGGCCAACCCTATGGAGCAACACTTTTCTTTACCTCTTTAAGGAGGCTTCAACTTTGTTAGTTTCCACATTTTTTCCCCCCCACATCATATTTGTCTTTTTCAACTTCAAGTGAAAGCATCAAACAGGTGGATACTGAAACAGGAACAAAAAAAAAAAAGAAGTAATGGTGGAATAAAAGCTATCAGATGTGCAAATCGAGCCGACGCTTTTCTTGATGATCTAATTTGAGGTCAACTGAAAGTAAGACAAAACATGTCTGATAACTCCCTGCTGCCTGCCTTTGCCGCCTGTTGCATTGCGGAAAGGAATGAAGATCTGCAGAGGGTTTTGTTTTTTTGCTTCCTGGCTCATTGGCACGACTAACTATAGGACGATGTTGCGGAAGTGAATGAGCGTAAATGTTGACCAGCTGATTCTGAATCACCTTGTCGTGACATTTCAAGATGTCTGATTGCGTGGTAATGAGCCTTTGTCACAGCAAACGGACTAAGTCATTTCACATTTAAAAGTATAAGAGACAGAAGCAGTACAGTACGTTTTCAGGCTTCAGCTTCTGGTTGCCGTTTTCTTAATTTTTATTTTTTTTGGAGAGGAATCTGGTGCTCTTCATGGACAGGGGACAGAGTTCAAATAGCTGAAAGTCCCAGGCACTCTGATGCAGAATAAAAATCCCCTGTTTGATGAAGGATGTTTATACAGCATCCGAGTGCCTCAGACTTTCAGACTGCTGTTTCTTCACAATGAACTTTATTTGTAATCAAGACTGTGATTTATTTATTAGCTGTTATAAGTCTTGGTAGCTAAGTTTCATTACAGTCTACAGACTTTGAATCTCAATCAACAACGATTTGCAATTTCATTTGTACCTCCAAATAAATTTGACCAACCCAGAGGTTTGTTTAAAGCCTGACCGCTCCTTGACTTCAGTTTGGCTTCATATCCTCACTCATAGTGATAGTTAACTTGATTCATGCTATGTGGTTCTTAACTTGAAGAGGCATGACCACAACTATGAATAATGACCCGTGTAATTCATCTAGTTTCTCCTCATGATCCCTCCTAGTTTTTCCCTTTTTTTTTAAATGAACTTTTGCACTGATTTGGTAGAATAAAACTCTTGCATCACCTCAAACACACGCTGCACTGTTTTCCTCTCCCTTATATTCTCCTCTTGTGTTCCTGACTGAAAACTACTTCTTATGTCTGCACTGAGGACTACTTTCTGAAACATGCCCATGAAAGGGAATACTTATTGTCGTCGTGTAAATATTGAGGGAGCATTCGGGCTTTGACCCCCTGGCCTATGTTTACTTCCATTTAAAGAGACTGAATAAACATGTCCGCTGTGACAAATACGTCCATTCCATCAGGCTTTTTTTTTGGTTTTGTTTTGTTTTTCATCCCAAAGCTCGGGCCCAGCTTGTGCTGGAAGAACAGCCGTCTTCTGCCAGTTTAGATCGATATGGGAAAGGAGCCTCTTTTGTATTTTTTTAAACGCCAAATCCAACCAGGTGGCACTAATTGTGAAAGGCAGTGTAGTAGTAGTGTTGGTAGAGGCTGCCAGCCTGGAGATTAATTTAGCTCTGATTTTTATTGACGTTAAAACACTCCCAAACAAAAAAAAAACAACCGTTAAATTTCTCCTGCTGTTGAATTCTGACTGAATCCTTCTGGGTGGGGTCTTCAGCGACATTCCTAATAGTTACTGACAGCATGGAGGGTTATTGAAGCCGACACACACACACACACACCCTGTCCTCTGCTGTGATGAATGTCGGGGTCCTGATGCTTTGGTAACTTTTTTCTATCCCGCGCGGTTGGCGAGGAGCGTTGCCAGGCCGACAGCTGCTCCGACTTCACATTCCCCCGCATGTGATCCCAGATTGGAAACTCAGGGGAGAGTCCAACACACACACACACACCCACACGGACACACACACACGTCTACACTGTGCGAAACTCGTGTACTTATAGGGGCACACATGCACCAGCTTACACTCACACACACACACACACACACACAGGCTTGGGGCTGAAGAGCTGCAGAGGCTAGATGTCACAGGCCTTATAATAGAGGGATGCCCTCTTAAGCCGCTTCACAGCAGAACCCAGAAAATCAAACTGTCATATCAATGAACAGCTTCACCCGCAAAAAGAAAGAAAAAAAACTCTTCTCCTCCTCACTTATTTTTCAGCCTCTCTTCTCTCTCTCTCTCTCTCTCTCTCTCTCTCTCCCATGCCTTTCTTGAAAAGCAGGTTTGAAGTTTGGGTTTGCAGACTGAGCAGGCTTTTCAATTATTTTCAGTGTCATTCGCATCTCTTTGAGAGATGAGAAGAGAAGTATAGTGGGGGGGAAGAGAGAGAGCTGAGAGCCGAGCTGAGAACCTGGCTGCTTCTGCTGATGCTGCGTCTGGCTGTTTGTGGCGGGCTAAATGGAAATCTAATTCAATTGTAGCTCGGACCAGAGGCCAGGTTGTCCTTTTGCTAAAAGCCTGCGTGCATCAAATACGAAACACATCTGTTTTTTTTTTTTTAAATCCCTTTCTTCTTTTCAGCCAAAGATGAGGACGTCAAAAAGGGGCAGCGACTTTCGATCCACCCGCAGTCAAAATATCTCGTTTTCTTTATCAAATTTTTACTAAAAGGTTTTTTTTTTTTGATAACAGCCTTTCGCTTCTTGTTTTTTTGTGTGTGTGTGTGTGGAATTAACTGCCTTTTGAATCTCTGAATGCACAGTCAATATGCGCCCAACAGATGGTGCGTGGCTTTACTGCTTCTCTTCTTCCTCTTTTTTTTATTTTTTTTTATCTCTCCACCTCTTGTTTTTTTTTTTTCTTCTTTCTTTCCTCTCCGCGAGCTAGTAACAATTTGATGCTCAGTGTTTGTTAGCTGCACGTTTGTTTGTTCTGCTCTCTTTCTCTCTGTCACAGATGCAGCCTGAAATCACGTCTGTCACACTGGCCTTAATCTCGGGGTTAGCAGCTGCCAGTTGATTGTGCGCGCGCGCGTGTGTGTGTGAGTGCTGGCGTATGTGTGTTGCCATGTGGAAAAATCAAATAAGCAATTAAATTCCTCTCACTGCTCACATCACCTGAATGAATTTGTAAATGTTAGTTAGTTTTGGAGCTAAATTTAAAGGGAGAGTTTGACATTTTGAGAAACAGTTTCTTGCACCAAGTTAGATGAATAAGTGATTCATCTTGTTAATCTAAACTGCACCCTCTAAGATTAGAGCAGCTGGTTAGCTTAGCTTGGCATACAGACTGGAAACAAGGAGAAGCAGCTGGTCTGGCCTTGTCCAAAGGTATCAAAATCCGCCTAGCAACACCTCCAAAGGTCACTAATCAACACTCTTAATCTTCTATGTTTAATCAGTGGATAGAAGGAGGAAGGCTCTCTTATTCTTCTGTAACTGTTTACACTGATGATGAGTTTAAAAAGACATACCAGGATGTTGTTCTTATATAACAGCCAGTTCGGTGTGACACTCTGGACCAGTGCTGCACAACATGCTGACTTTGCAAAATCTTTTTTTTTCTGTTATCTGAAAATTTGAGAAAATCTAACCAGATAAAAATAATGTAGTGTGTTTTTTAAGTACATATTAGGCCTGTGTGGTATTAGAAAATTGTGCATTGTGTGATTACTAAGTTGAATATTTTGATAACAAAATGCAGTACCATTAAATACACATTAAAGAGTGAATGTTAGCTACAACCCAATTTAGTCTATCTGCTGTTTTTAATGTGTACACTATACTTGTGTTTGAAACATGTCCACCCGGAAGCCAAAAAAGCTTTTTTTAACGACTAAATCGGCACCAATTACTCCATAGGTAGCTCCTAGTTAGCTTTAGCTTCATCGATTAGTCATAAGTTAGCTCTAAGTTAGCTTTAACTTCATCGATTAGTCTGAAGTTAGCTCAAAGTTAGCTTTAACTTCATCGATTAGTCTGAATTTAGTTCAAAGTTAGCTTTGGCTTCATCGATTAGTCTGAAGTTAGCTCAAAGTTAGCTTTGGCTTCATCGATTAGTCTGAAGTTAGCTCAAAGTTAGCTTTGGCTTCATCGATTAGTCATAAGTTAGCTCTAAGTTAGCTTTGGCTTCATCGATTAGTCGGAAGTTAGCTCAAAGTTAGCTTTGGCTTCATCGATTAGTCTGAAGTTAGCACAAAGTTAGCTTTGGCTTCATCGATTAGTCTGAAGTTAGCTCAAAGTTAGCTTTGGCTTCATCGATTAGTCTGAAGTTAGCTCAAAGTTAGCTTTAACTTCATCGATTAGTCTGAAATTAGCTCAAAGTTAGCTTTAACTTCATCGATTAGTCTGAAGTTAGCTCAAAGTTAGCTTTAACTTCATCGATTAGTCTGAAGTTAGCTCAAAGTTAGCTTTAACTTCATCGATTAGTCTGAAGTTAGCTCAAAGTTAGCTTTGGCTTCATCGATTAGTCTGAAGTTAGCTCAGAGTTAGCTTTAACTTCATCGATTAGTCTGAAGTTAGCTCAGAGTTAGCTTTAACTTCATCGATTAGTCTGAAGTTAGCTCAAAGTTAGCTTTAGCTTCATCGATTAGTCTGAAGTTAGCTCAAAGTTAGCTTTAGTTAAATATTTTTAATCCAATAAATTAACTGCTGGATGTTTTTTTTTATGCAAACAGACGTGAAAGTGGTACAGACATTTCATCTCAATCTAAATACTTGTACTAAAAGAATTGTGCCTTTCAGAATAAAATACATCGTCTGGTAAAATGATGTGAGGAGGACGGATTATTAGGTCAGAAGTAAAGGAGGAAGGAAAGGAGGGAGGAAGGATGCCACAGCCTCGCAGCTCATTCGAGGCAGAGCTGGGGATGTGAGCTTGAGTTACACTGCCAAACAATGGGCTTCTTTCACCCAGCCGAACACACACACACACACACACACACACACACACACACACACACACACACACACACACACACACACACACACAGACGTTCTGTCTCTAAAACTGTTGTTGCTCCTGTTGCACAATATTGGCTCTGATTATTTCATTATGCCCCGTTCTTCCTGCTCCCCTGCCTCCCTCCACCCGTTTCTGGTTTTAATTTTCTGGGCTGCTTGTTTTTGTCAGACTGATTGGAGTGTGTGTGTGTGTGTGTGTGTGTTTGTGTTCGTGAGTTGTTGTGCGGGTTTATGTGCACCGCCCTGTCACATGTATCTCTCCTGTTATTGCATATGATAACAAAGGGTAATTTTAGCTGTGAAATCCCTCTGACACGGCTGGCATAATGAGAGAAAAAGCACGGGAGATAAAAGTGAAGAATGTCATCCTTGTTCCTTAACTCGCCGGAATTTTCTTTCCAATTTTCCCTCCGTTTCTCGCCCTCTCTCCCTCTCTCCCTCTCCCTCTCTCTCTCTCTCTCCTCGTCACATGTCATTCCCTCCTTCAGGCTGTGCTCATTAGCCCTTTGGCCCGCTCTAAACAGGTGGGGCATGTTTGGCACAGCCCTCCGACATGCAGTCAGGCTTAATTGGGCTTGCAGGACCCCTCACCCATACGCTCATACATACATCGCTCATATGCGCCCCCCCTCCCTCTCTCTTCCTCACCCTTCACACTTTTCCCTCCATTCTTAAAGAGCCAATTGTACCCCTTCCTATTCCCCAGGGTGAGGTTATGATTCCCGGGCTGGAGAGCGTAAATCCAGCCTCAGGCCCGTCTCCAGGCCTCCACAGCCGTCCCCTCGCCCCCCCCCCTTTTTTTTTTTCCATTCTCTGTCAAAAGATAATCACCAACACCACCCATTGGAACCCCATTCATATGCAGACCTGCACATGTCCCGAGGATGTTCTAGCCGCTCCCCATCTCACCTCTCTACTTCCTCAAACGCTCTCACTCCCAGCTACCAAAATACGACAATCTAGGCACAAATGAAAAACAAGAACATTCCACTTTGACTTTCTACATGTAGCTTGCAGACACTTTTTTTTTTTTACATTGTTTGACTTTTGGACATGCAGCTAAAATAAAAACCTGCTCCTTTTTGCAAACAGTTAGGCGTTAAACTACTCGGTCAGGTTTCAGAACACACCATCGTCTGGGTTTGAATAATGACAAAAAAAAAAATGCTTATGTTAACAGAAGTTAAATCAACGTTCTTCAATTTGTCCCCTCCCCACACACTCACACACACACACACACACACACACACACACACACACACACTATTTTGGACCCATCTATCGTCCCAAATGTTACCTGACTTTTGACTCGACATCAGAACAAGAAAGCTAAAAAGGAAAAGCGCCGGAAGTGACGCTCAAGGGTTTACCTTTAAATTTTGACCCAATGGGCCACCGTCCAAGCGTCATTACATTTGACAACTTGAAAGGAATAACTAGCGGATCCTTCTCCAGCTTCTTCTTCTACTTCTTCTTTTTTTTTCTCTCCCTTTGGCTCATCTCCATCTGGTCTCTTTGTTCCTCTTCTCTTGTGAACGTGTTGTTTGGAGAATTTTTTTTTTTTTACCTGCCTTGGGGATTTTTTTTTTCTCCCCCTCTCTCCTCTCTTCCTTATTCCACCCTATTGCTTTTACTTTCAAGGATACCCAGAGACTCCGAGCTATCCTCATGTGACTCTGCTGTTTTTTGTTTTTTTGTTTGTTCCTGTCTGTCGGCCTCTGCTGAGCTCTGTCTGTGAAGAGAAAGCATCCCTGAACCTGTCTGTGTGTAATTACAGCCAAATAACCCGATTCCTATTTTTCCTTTTCTTGGTGGCACTATCTTGAAAAGGTGTTTATAGCCTCTCTTTCACACTCACACACACACACACACACACACACACACAGGCGCACACACACAGGCATATACTGTAAAACACTTCTGGCGCAGATATCTCACACAAACAAATGCCTCCTTTTTTTATGCACACTCATACAGCTGTAGCACCGGAGCGAAGAGGCAAGAGCACAGTGAAAGAAACAAGTGTGGATGTGTGTGTGTTTTTATCCAAGTGTGTGTGTGTGTGTGTGTTGTGTGGGGTTGCAGTGGGCAGGTGGGGAGGTTTGAATGTTAACTGCCTTATCACTCCAATTTCACACTCTCGCCTCCAGTCACACACACACAAACACAATGCACAGGCACAGAAACACCCTGTTGCCTGCAGTCCCGTATGTGACGACTGATTAACGGGGGGGGGGGAGAAAGGGGGGTCACACACACACTCAAACACACACACACTAATCCCAGCCAGAGGGGAGGTTTTTATGTGTGCCGAGTGTGTTAATGAGTGTGTGTGTGTGCCTCTGTGCCTCTGTAATGGGGCCACCTGTCTGCTCATTAGCCTCGTTAGCCAGCCTTTTAATTGGCCCCCAAATTCTGCATCGCGTCTCCTCCCTTTTCTTCTCCTCCGTCTTCCCCTCCTCCTCTCTCGCACGGGGCCTCTCTTGGGTGATTTTCTCCTCATCGTGTTAAGTGAACTATTGGGACATATCAATAATCTGACATCATCATACAGCGAGGATTATGTCATACAGTGCAGGTGCCTGTGTGTGTGTGTGTGTGTGGAGGGATTGGGTGTGGTAATGGGAGTGCAGCATGTCCATATGTCAGTGTAACAAAATGATTGCTTTGACCTCAGTATGTGCAGCCATATGAATATGAAGCTGGGTGGAGCGGAGTTTGAGCATGCACACACACACCGGCCATCAAGTTGATTTGTGTTACCCTGAACGACCTGAAGCCCCTTTATCCCTCCTGCTGCTCACGTCCCCTCTCTCTTTATAATGAAAACGGACTCTGAATACCGTTATTTTTCTTACTAGAGTTCACACTTTTAATCCCAATTATTCGTCTCAGCGACAGGAAACTGCAGCAGATTGTTTTATAGATTTTTTTTTTTTTTTTTTTACAGCTTAGCATACATTTTCACTTCCAGTATTTTCAGTGTACTATTCCTCAAAGTTGCTGAAAGTCCTTTTTGTTTTTTTTTATTCTACACCCACCAGTCTTCACACGCTTGCTGCGGCCCTTATGTGCAGGAAGTCATGAAGAAACCACTACTTTTAGGATGAAGCTCCAACACAAAAGAAAACTCCACAAAGACTCTGTAGTGATTTGTTGTAATTCTGGCAGAAGACAAAGTGAGATTTTCTGCTCTCTCTAGTTGAGCTAATTCGGTCGACCTTGAAAGGTGTTAACGTTGTTTGTGGTGAAACGATGGGCGCCGGATACAAAAAGTGAAGTGTTGAGAATTCAGAGTGGAAAGCTGCAGTAATAAATAGATTCACTGTTCAGTTGTTTCCTAGTAAATTGATAACCAGTTGGGCTGCTGGTGGCGCAGTGGTTAGTGTGCAACGCCCCATGTACGGAGGATGTAGCCCTCCAAGTGGCTCCTTCCCTCCATGTCATTCCTCTCTTTCTCTCTCTCCCTGATTTCCAACTGTGTCCACTGTCCTATCTCTCCGATAAAAGCACAAGAACGCTTTTTTTTCTCTCCCATTTTAATGTCCAAAATGTGATCAGTCATCAACACAATCTGCAGCTTAATCAACACCGTTAAAGTTCATTTTCAACGACAGATAATATTTTATCCAGGAAGGATTTTTCTCCAATCCAGCAAATTAAACGTTTTGAGAGTTTGCCAACAATGACTCGTTGCTTTCAGAATGTTTCCTGCCATGAATGCCATTGTGCCGCGTAGTCTCTCATTTAAACTGTATTCCTCTTGGGGCGCTTGTGGCTGAGTGGTTAGTTTACACGCATCACGTACGGAGGCTGTAGTCCTCGAAGCACATTGCCGGGTTCAAGTCTGACCTGTGGCTCCTTTCTCGCATGTCACTCCCCACTCTCTCTCTCTCTCTCGCTGTCTCTGATTTCTGACTCTCTCCACTGTCTTATCTCTCCGATAAAGGCACAAAAAGCCCCCCCCCTCAATAAAAAAAAACCTTGGCAGTTATGCCTAATATAATCATATCACCAAGCCCTATCAGTCATACATTACTTCAAATTGTGAAACATGAAAAACGATCTGTGGTTTCTTGTGCAACTCTCTTCTTCCTCCACCCGTCGCCTTCTTACCAAATCCATCTTTACCGCCCGCCGCCCCCCCCCCCCTCTCTCTCTCCGCCTGTCAGACAGCACTCTGGGCTGTTGCCAGTCAAGTTACATGAGAGAACAGGCGGCAGAACATTCCTGCTGAACATAGTTTTGCACTCAGGGGATTCCCTCCCATGTCCCCCCTTTTCTTAGTGTCCATTCCTGTAACTGTAACGTCCGACTCCAGGCCTCCCGGCTACACTTCCCCCTTGTTTGCTCCTTTTTCTCCGTCGGGTCAGCGCAGAAAGGATGTGGCGTTTCTGTGCTCTCGAGTGCAGTGGTCCGTGCATTATTTTTGCACTCATGGCATACGCTACATTTTCACACGCTCCTTCAGTCACGGTCGCACGGCAACTCTCACTGGCACTGCAAACTTGCTGTTTTTTTTTTTTTTTTGTGAGAAACACCTTGCATGCGGCGAGACACTCGTTCGAGTACTTTAACTTAAACTTTGCAGGAGCTGTGAAACAATCTCAGTGTTGGACCAGCAATCATTGTGTGCATTGAAGAATCCATCAGACTGTACACATCCAGTAATAACCATGGTTACAGAGACACATGGATTAAGGCATGTTCCTGTTTCAGCCTCTTGAATGTGACAAACTGATGATTTTCTTTTTCTGCGATTTCACACTTTGTTGTTGAGACATGCTACACACACACACACACACACGCACACACAGGATCCTGTCAACATGCATTAATGAGGAAAAGTCGAGTGCTCCTGAGCTGGTGGGGATTCCTTCAGTGCCTTGCTCAAGGGCAAATCTGCTTAGAAACTGATCTGGCACCTCTCCAGCTACCCAACCAACTTCCAGACGTGGTCCACACCGGGACTTGAACCGGCTACCCTCCCCAAGTTCCCAACCCAAGTCCCTACAGAGGCAGACTGAGCTCCTGCCCCTGAAGGCATCAGGTTGAGCTTGGAAGAATTTATAGATGTTAAAAAAAAAAAAAAAAAAAATGTAGTCTTGGTTGTTTCATAGACTACACAATGAGTGATTTCAGCTCAATCGATGAATGAAAACAAAACAAAAAAAAACGCTTTGTTGCAGCCAGAGCGTCGTTTTGTTCTGTTTAAGCAGGACTCCTGTGATACAGTGCAAAGATCATCATCAGTGCTGAGTTTATACAGATGTAAGTCTTCTGATAGTCTGTACAAATTCTTAAAAATGCTTATTTTATAATAACAAGTCTTTAAAAAAAAAAAAAAGACAGACGTTCACATTTACAACCAAGAAATAGCTTCTTGATGAATCACTTTAACTGTTATCTTCTGTCAAAAGAGCTGTAACGCCTCTCAACAGAATCTGTAACTATTTGAATGATTTATTGATCGCCGTTGTCGTCGTGAAAAAAAAAGGGACTAAACGTCCCTCCTCTGCGTTCTAGTTGAAGCGCTTCCCTGTGAGCACTGTTCCTGATTTCACTCCATGATGAAGTCTAGAGTTGGCCTACTTGTCCCGGTCCCTCCGCTCGGCCACATCAGCACACAGAATATCAAATTGCATCGAAAAAAAAAAAAAAGTCTGCAAAGAAACGGAGCCAGGATGTTATGATATAGAGAAAATATGAACAACTGCAAGGGGAAAATATTCAGAAACCATAAGTTCTTGGCACAATCAGATTTTTTTTTTTTCTTCTCTTTTGTGCTTATGGAACAAAGAGTTTTCCACGTATTGAACCACAAAACCTCCTGGATGTCCGCTCGCTGTATCGTGCCCCCTCGGTGTCCCCTCTTTCCAACACCGTGCCTTACCCTCCCTTGCTCTTGCTTTTCTTTTGTTTGTCTCTTGTACGTCTGCTGTGTTTAAACTCCAAACTACCAAGGCTAGCTGTCTGAGTCCTGAGGCTGTTATTGATCGACTAATAAAAAGAGAGAGAGAGAGAAACCAAGAGAGAGAGAGAGAGATGGTGCAGGGAAGACTCCTCTAGAGCTCGCCTGATCCAGAGGGTTTATGTCTGTCCGTTTCAGTGCGTCATGATTGGGCGGAAATAATGACAAATAATCAGAGGAGTGGGAGGGGAGGGCAAGGGGCTACCGGTTTAAGTTCAGTCGTTAGGAGTCAATATTGATTTAATGCAGTAAAAAAAAAAAAAAAGTATGGAGAGACGGGTCATTTTTTTGACTGTTTTATCGTCTCGTGCTGGAGGGCGATTGCGTCTCCAACCCAACAAATGTGAAATCTCTGTGTCTGCGTTCTAGTATCTGAGCGACGATGTGTATTACAGTAAAAAGGGAACAGGAAAGACTGTAGGGAAGTCTATTCAGTTTCAAGTCCTGATATGATGCTCCTCAATTTCACTTCTCCAAACACACACACACACACACACACACACTCAGAAATTATGCACACGCACACTTCTTTTTTCACGGTTGATATCATCTGAATTTACAGCCAGCTAATTTCATGGGACCCTTCCTCTGAATAAACAGGGAGTGGAGACGCACAGAGCAGTGTGTCCCGCTCTTTCTCTGCAAAGTTAAGCCAAACTGACACACACACACACACACACACACACACACACACACACACACACACTCTCTCACTCAAGGCCCTTTCACATATTAACCCCTGACTTTAAATTGAAATTCCCAGACATTCAGGCCCTGATACTTTCCCAGATTGCCTTCTTACCCATTCAGCAGGAGATCGTCTGTTTTTTTTTACTTTGCTCACAACTCCAAACACTCCTTTTGGTTTTGGATCGTGTGGAAGTAAATGTTTCTGTGTTTCCAAAACACAAATGCAGAAAAAAAAAGCCCGAGGAGTTTTAAACGGTTTTAGGAACATAACATTTTAGGAAAACTTAGATCAGCGTGAAAAACATCAGCACTCTGATCACAGATTATCGCCTGCTTGGTTCATAAATCAGATCATCCACACGTGTGCGGACTTTATGTCAAAGAGGCTGGCAGGAAAAAGTCCGGATAAAGGTTGGGGGAGATTAGATTTAGCCATCCACGCTCACAACCGCACCCCGACCGGGCGACCGTCGGGTAGAGGTGAGGGGGAAAAAATCAATTGAGGTAAAAATCGAGATTCTTATCTTCTGAGATTTTAAATTTTGATTTTGGCTTATCAGTCACCCCCTGCTAAGTGCTAATGCTCGCTCTTTAACTCAGTAGAACGCCAAATGGGGCAGCAAGAAATTCAGCCAGTCTCACAGATGACTGGAGTAGATCGAAAATAGATTCTAAATCGAATCGTGACCCCCATGAATCCAAATCCAAATCGAATCGAATTCCCAGCCCCTCAGTCGGGAAACGTTGAGGAGAGCAGAAAGAGTCGTACACAAAAGGTTGGGGAAATCTTGGAAACCGTCTCTCATTACAGTTGTTCGCATGCATTCTGTTGCTTTTGTTGTGACTGCTGTGCTACCCGCATTAGAAACACGGAAGCGATCAATAAAGCGTCATTATTTTTGGCAGCTCAAAAAGCACATTTTCAGAAGCACTTCCCCTTTCCTGCTTCATATTCAGACTGAATTCCTTCGTCGTTTCACTTCATAAACAGCCTGACTTTATTTTTAGCTGGCGTCTTATTAGGAGGAGAGGAACTGTTTTTGTTTTGTTTTGTTTATCATGATAGATTCGACTGAGAGAAGTGTTTCTGTCCCATCGATGTTGCATGCACTTGGACATGCACAAGTCAAGTCTACGTTTATTATTTTGTCATTTTAAAGATATACAAGAACAGAGTGGAATGATTGTTCCTTCACGATGCTTCATGAGTCTTGTTTTTTTTTTGCCATTCTGGTTTGTAATGAATTTAGCTATGAAGTATGCAGTCTTCATTCTCAGATGGATTAACCGTCAAACTGTAAAAAAAAAAAACATCCTTCAGTGGGCACAACAGCTGCTCAGTGTGAATCGCTGAACAAATCAGACATGTGGGCGGTCAATTCACAGATCTGCAGACTCCATGTGCTGCAGTAAGGATTTTTAAGTTTCCTCCACTGCAGATCTACTTTCCTCTGCTTTCTGTCCCGTCTGTAGTGAAGCCCAACGCCAGCGTTCTGTGCTTGCCGGAGGTCTATACCGATGTGTCGACCGATGTGTTGAAAAATGTTGCAGCCAGTCTAGAATCCAAAAGTGACATCAAAAAAAAAAAACCAGAAAGGCACCTGTATGCTTCATAAACAGCTCGCAGGATGTGTTGAGTTCAGCTGCAGTGTTGTTGCTACATCACATGCTTCTCGTGTAATACTTAACATGTGACGATTATATGTGCTTCTCATGATTCAACACAGATGTGGATCACAGGTTGGACTTCTTCACTTTCAGTAATTACCGCATCCGTGCCAAGATATCAATTAGAACCATGAATAGAGTACGAACCAAACTTTGACACCTGCATGTAACTTCTTCTAAACGTACAGAGTAGATTAATAAGACATTACTTTTTAAACGTATTAATATCACAATCTCTTTCATCATTTACAACTTTACTTAAGTAAAAGCTAAGCCCGTTAAGACACAATAAACTCCAAACATTTAGTCTAACCAACATGTTGATACCTGGGCGTTGTTTTCTTCCCGCCTTTCGTCTACACGCTCATGCTGTGGGACTTCTGGGACAAAGCCCTGCGTGGGCTCTGTGGAGCACGTCGCTCAGAACGCCTCGATCAGTTTGTGGCTGATTTTAGGTGTCCACATGGAAGAGTCCCATAACTGTATAAGTCCAGACTAACACGATGAATCAACTTTTTGGTGTAACCCTGGTGTACTGATGCTGACTCTCTGGGAATCTCAGCCTTGAAAAATTTAAGAAGAAAAAAAAGTGTCCTTTAATTCTCTTCCTCTGACACCTACCATTAAAAATACTCACAGAGAAATAATCAGTCTTGTCAATAACGGTCTTGTTTGCTTTTGTAGGTCATATTGAGGCATCAGTATTAATGTCAGTCTGTTTCATAACCAGTGAGAATCTCCCCACAGGAGCTCTAACCACTTCCCCTCAAAACAAACTGTTCTAAATTAAGTTTATGTCGATCAAAAAATTGACTTTTCGGTTAACAAAGATGAAACAACAGGTCAAATGCAGGTTAGGAGATCTAATTTATCACATTACCATAGAGGCAGTACATAAAGAAATACCAGCCTCAGATTTGATTCCAGTCTAGCACTGGTTCCTGGTACCAGACCTGAGATCATAAAAGTGGAAACCAATGACTTATGAAATGCCCTTTCTTTGATTTCTCAGGCCACTTTTGAACGTTGGCTTTCTCAGGTCTTCTCAGTTCTGTGATTTATTTTTTATTTTTTTTGCTCTGAAGCTGTTTGAGTTTGAGTTCACGTCCATTTTTAGAGGTGGGAATGAGCCGTGTTGTTCAGTGGATCTGGTTTCGACAAACATCCGTGCACTATTAATAAATCATGGCCGCTCTACGCAGTGGGATGCTGTTGGCGTCACTGTGTTTGAGTGAGTGAGTGAGTGAGTGTGTGCGTGTGTGTGTGTGTGTGTGTGTGTGTGTGCGCGCGTGTGTGTGCGTGCGTGTGTGCGTGCATGCGTAAATCATTATGAGCCATAACCTTATGTTTAAACAAGACTTCAGAAGTTTTTCCTCACTCTCCTGAGAGAGAGAAAAAAAATACTTTTTCATCTCTTGAGTGTTGCACACACACACACACACACACACACACACACACACACCACCTCCTCCAGTGTTTCTTGTGCTTCTGTTGCTGCTTCCCTAAAAAAAAAAAAAAAAAAAAACACTTTCACTCTGCTTTCCTTAAATTGGCAGCCTTGGCATGTGAAATTGCAGACCTAACCCTAATTAATCGTTGTAACCTTTTAACAGCACTACATAAAACTCAACCGGTGCAACCAAAAGGCTTGAACCTATCCATTCCTCAGTTTGCGGTGGACCTGCCAGGATGATACTTTAAGGCTGCGGTTGTGAGCCTTTTAACAAAAACAGCTTGCACATTGTAATCAGGCTGACACTCGTGCACAAGGAGGTGAGGGAAAAGTGATGGTTCGGGAAAGGGAACAAGTGACTGAAAAATAAGGAAAAGATTTAAAAGAGAGAAGGTTGTAGACATGGTGATTTGTGACCCGTAGGAAAAAAAAACCAAAAAACAAAAACCAAAGGGGCTCACTTTCCCCGAGCTCTGAGAGGCCAAAACAGACGCAGGCGCTCGCTTGTTTCGCCGTGTGTTTCCTCTTGATAACGCTCAGGAAGCTCGCAATGCACTCACTCTGACTCTATAACAGAAATCAGTTTAAAGGGCCAAAACATGTTCATTTATTATTATTTTTTGTTGTTGTTACAGAACCTGATTTTCTCGCTACTATCATTTCATAATTGTTGCGAAAAATAGGTACGAAAAAAAAAAAAAAACAAGCCATCACTGTGTTTCCTTTCGGTATTTGTGCTCTTGGCAAGGTGAGAAAGCCTCGCGGGTGTTTCATTCTCGCTTATTTACGGCACATGTTAACACGCTGGTGTGCGCCAGAGACGGGAGAGAATGTCAGTCTGTTAGAAAGTCAGCAGGCTCTTTGAGTTAGGAGACGATGTTTGATAGCGTGATGTGGTTTCCTTTTTTCCCTCTTTGCTTCCAGACAGCTTGTAGACTTTATCCCTGCACTTAACACAACCTCAGTCTGAATTCAGTCACAGTGATAAGAGTTTAAAAAAAAAGAAAAAAAGGGAGATTTAAAAAAGTGTCCTTGTTCTGTCTCAATCCCACTGTGGGCCAGACAACAGCGTCATCACACCTCTTCCCCCGGCAAACGCTCGCTCGTTCTGGGATAATTCTCGCCGATAAGTGAACATGTTTGACGCCTGATTAGTGCGCTTTGGAGTGTGGTTTCGCGAGCTTGTTAAACACACACCTCCATGTGTCGCAGATAAGGAAATAAAGACATACAGGAGGAGATTTTATGAAGGATGGGGAGGGTGGATGGGGGGGGGGGGGGATCTCTCAAACACAGTCTGAAAGAGCTGCTGTTCTCTCTGACTGCAAATTCCTGCCCTGAGCCGGAGGATGATGTGCTAAAAAATCAAGTCGGTGAGAGATTGAGCACCGGGTGTTAGCTTTGAAGTTAATTTGACGAGTGCGAGAGAGCTTCAACTGTGAGCGGCATCACCTGTGAAAAAAAATTAAAAAAATACAAATCTGCTGTCGCCTCAGAGGCAGAGTGAATTCTGTGTGAGGGCGTGTTTAAGTGAGTGGACTGTGGCTGCTTATTCAGTCAGCAAACATCCATGTCTGTGTGTGTCTGTGTGTGTCTGTGTGTGTGTGTGTTTTTAAATGTGTGTCTGTGTGTGTGTGTGTGTGTGTGTGTGTGTGTTGAAACATCATTACCTGGGGATCTGAGTGTACGGCCAGACATCATTAGACTTTAAGGGGAGAAAATCTCAACGGCACTGGTTCTGCAGTCTGCCTGAACCCAGCAAACACGACAGGCAGCCACACCGTTTAAGATCATTTATTTGGGTTTTGCATGCATGCCTGTATTTGTGTTTGTGTGTGTGTGTGTGTGTGTGTGTGTTTACTTGTTATTTATTTATTTTGTCTGGTAATATGCCTGAGCCTTCATTATAGCCAGAGCCATAACTTTGATAAATCACTTGGGCTCGGGGCCCTCACTGCTTTCACAGTATTAGAAAACTAATTGAAATTCTCTTCCGCCCCCTCCTCTTCCTCTCTCTCTCTCTCTCGTTCCTCTCGCCCTCGCTCTCTCTTTCTCTCGTTCTTTTTCACTCTCTCTCTCTTTCTGTTTTTCATCCTTTCCCTCCTTCGTCTCTGGTGCTGGGGCCAAACGGCGCCTTGTGTTTTCAGCAGCATAGAAGCCAAAAGGGGGGAAATGTCATCACTGATTTAATAGGCATAGTCTCACTACTGGAGCACACACACACACACACACACATGCACACACAAACACACACTGCACTCTGGGGAGTGTTAGGAATCCTGATAATGTCATCATAGGAATCTCCATAATGTACTCGGGTCTCCTGCAGGCTCCAGTTTGACTCCTCTTATCTCCTCTCCTCTGCGTTTGATTAGATCCGGGATGAGATTTTGGGTTTAGGTTGATAGGATTTACTGTTTAGATACTTGTTTCTATGACCATGATCCCCCCCCCCCCCCCCCCCCCCCCTTCCCTCCCACATGCCCTAGGATTGAGGGTCTGTTTGGTTCGTTGCCTGGGATCTCCCAGCTGCCACTGGATTTAGGGTTTAGTTGTCTCATTGTCCGTGATCCCCCTGCTGCGTCTAGATTTGATTCATTTGCAGGATCTCTCAGCGCCGCAGATAAACTCAGGGTGCGGTTGTTTTGTTGCGCAGCATCCCCCAGATTACATGTTGTTTAGTTTACTTTTGGGGTCAGTTTGTTTTATTGCCCATGATCTGTTTGCTGGGTTCAGACTAATATCGCTTTATTGTTCGGTGCCACCTCTCAGCTGTTGCAGGATTTGAGATTTGGGCTGTTTTGTAGTCCAGGATCTCCTTGGTGCAGCTGGATTTCAGGGGGTTTTAGTCTCTTCTTTTTTTAATATCCACAAACTGCTACTGTGACACTTGGGGCTTTGTGTCCACCCAGCAACCGCTCCTCTCTCTCTCTCTCTCTCTTGCTCTCTCCTCTCTCTCTCTCTCTCTCTTGCTCTCTCCTCTCTCTCTCTCTCTCTCTTTCTATCTGTCTTTCTCTCTTTCTCTCTTTCTCTCTCTCTTTCTCTCTCTCTTTCTTGCTCTCTCTCTTTCTTCCTCTCTCTCTCTTGCTCTCTCTCTTTCTTTCTCTCTCTCTCTCTGTCTGTCTTGCGCTCTCTCTTTCTCTCTGTCTCTCTCTCTCTGTCCCTCTCTCTCTCCTCTCTCTCTCCTCTTTCTCTCGCTCTCTCTCTCCTGCTCTCTGTCTGTTTTGCTCTCTCTCTATCTCTTTCTCTCTCTTTCTCTCGCTCTCTCTCTGTCTTTCTCTCTTTCGCTCTCTCTCGCTCTCTCTCTCTCTCTCTCTCTTTCTCTCGCTCTCTCTCTTTCTTCCTCTCTCTCTCTCTCTATCTCTCTCCCTCTCTCTCTCTCTGTCTCTTCCTCTCTCTCTCTCTCTCTCTGTCTCTCTCTCTCTCTGTCTTTCTCTCGCTCTCTCTCTTTCTTCCTCTCTCTCTCTCTCTATCTCTCTCTTCCTTTCTCTCTCTCTCTATCTCTCTCTGTCTCTGTCTCTGTCTCTCTCTCTCTCTCTCTGTCTCTCTCTCTCTCTCTCTCTCTCTTTCGCTGGGTGAAGCTTTGTATTGTGAAGCCAGAGATTTAGCGATGGAAGCAGAGAGGCAGGTTGTTTATGTGAGGCGGTGATTTGGTGGAGTCCTGCTGTCAGCACACAAAATTCCCTCCGCAAACATTCCTCTAACGTGATGCAAGCCCAAGAGAGGAGGGTGGCGTGTGCGTGTGTATTCTGTTTTTTCAACCGGCAGCGTGTGTCTGTTGCCCAGACAAATCCATACCAACGCCCCCCCCCGCTCCCGCCCCTGCCCCAAACACACTGCCTGCAGGCACATAACCACACATAAACACAGGCATTGCATGTGTGTGCAGCTAATGAGGATGTGTTGATTGATTAGACTGCAGTAATTAGCCGGAGTGTGAAGGCCTGGAAAGGTTTCCGCTCTGGTGGGAGTGTCTCCTCTGAACTGTTCTATGCACCATTATGTTTCACACCACAGAAACAGTCCCATCCAGATCTCAGATACGGGATGAGTCATCTCTCAGAGGCAGACTTTGTGAGGCGCGTGGAGGGATGTTTGCTCTGTGTGTGTGTGTGTGTGTGTTTCAGACATAAGGATGTTTGCAGCGTGTATTGCACAGTGAGATGTGCTTGTGCCAGCAGTTTCCCTTCCTGCACAGCATGGCCTGAACGCTGACCCGGTCCTCTTTCTGACAAAACAACTCCTTCCCTTACCTCTTCTTCCTCTTCTCGTTTATTTGTAATTTAACTTCCCCCTTACGGCCCACATTTCTTCCGTGCATCACACAGCTGCTTCTGGTAAACGCAAATAATATGGAATTAAGTTAGGCAGCCACCTCCATCTGTAGCCCTCCTCCTGCTATATATATAGTCGATGTAGCATGAAAAAGCTGCAGGAAAGCATTGTAAACAGTGCCACCACATGGGCAACTAAGGAACTGCACGTGATACAGTGCTTTCAGGAGATTTAACCACCCC
Organism: Labrus bergylta; assembly: GCF_963930695.1. Taxonomy (NCBI): domain Eukaryota; kingdom Metazoa; phylum Chordata; class Actinopteri; order Labriformes; family Labridae; genus Labrus; species Labrus bergylta. The sequence goes on along the minus strand of NC_089212.1, from coordinate 21,482,321 downwards.
ACTTTGATGCTGTTTAATTTGATCTGAAAGTTAAAAACTGACTCACTCCCTAAGGACAAGATTGTTTTAACACATTTGCTTGTTTTTACATGCTGTTTTAATGCTTCTACATCTGTAACGTTCTGAGTTCTTCTATTGGTGCAGTTTTTTCATGTGAATCTTTTTTTTCCTCGTCCACAGGAAGTTCTACTACATCACTCTGCTGAGGGACCCGGTGTCTCGATACCTCAGTGAGTGGCGGCATGTCCAGCGCGGAGCCACGTGGAAAACCTCCTTGCACATGTGCGACGGACGGACCCCGACGCCCGAGGAGCTGCCGTCCTGCTACGAGGGCTCCGACTGGTCGGGCTGCAACCTGCAGCAGTTCATGGACTGTCCCTACAACCTGGCCAACAACAGACAGGTAGATCAAGCTGACAGTAGGAAGAAAACACAAAACGGACGGAAACAGAGTTCTATAAGGAGAATCAGTTTGAGCCGTTCAATTCAAAGCTTTGCCTTTTGGGCCACAACAATCCCCCATCAGTGACTCAGATCGTCCTGTAGAAAGCATGTTTGTCAATAAGCAAAAGCTGTCCTACATTCACAGCCAACATCTGTATATATGTCTATATACCATATAGAAGAGGGATTTTAGTTAGCTACTTCTAGGCTAATGTTAGCATTATGAGTCTCTTCTCTCCTTAACTGATCGGGGTTGTCACATCGAGTGGTTGCACTCCTCTGAACTGAAGGATGTTACAGAGTGGGAGGCTGCCCACTGACATTCAGACGTTCAGCTTTTGCTCCCGGGCTTCTCTCGGGTCATTTGTGCAAAAACCTTAAAGGAGCAGTTTGTGATTCTGCGATATTCACCACTATCTGTTTCTGCACCACCTGACCACACGTCTGTCGTTAATCCACGCCCACTCTGATTCACTAATACAAAGGAAGGGGTTTTTTTTTTTTGATTTAGTAAAAATGAATAAATAAAAGAGGCCAAATGTCCCCTCTCGAAACAGACGCCGCAGATTGAAATGATCGTTAGAACGAGATCGTCAAAAAGGCACCCGCGGCGTATCTCTTTACCTTGCGACGAGTTTTTAAACACACGGCACAAGAGGAGCTGCACACTTGTGAGCACGCACTCTCTCGCACACACGCACACACCGTCAGAAGTTTGCCTGCTGGCAATAAACACCTCAGATTCACACCTTCCTTTCTCATGCTATCTCAGTCTCCCACCTAAACGTGTTGGCCGGCTTATCTCATCGGAGCTTCAGGCTGTTATTACTCCTGGTCCCATGACTTATAAATGTGAAAGCACACACACACACACACACACACACACACACACACACACTGGAGGCATGCTGGTGGAACAGCAGGCTGAGATGAATCCAAATCAGTATGCAGTCACTTCTCCTGTAGTGTAACACAACAGCTCCAGAGTGCACTGAGCGATACAATGATCTCTCATTATAGAACAAACTTCTTCTGTAGTTCATGAAGTATCACAGAAGTTTTTCTCTAACCCCCCCCCCCCCCCCCCCCCGTCTTCTCCTCTCCTCTTCAGGTTCGCATGTTAGCCGACCTGAGCCTCGTCGGCTGCTACAACATGTCGACGGTTCCCGAGAAGAAGAGGGCCCAGCTCCTCCTGGAGTCGGCCAAGAAGAACCTACGAGACATGGCCTTTTTTGGTCTCACAGAGTACCAGAGGAAAACCCAGTTCCTGTTCGAGCGGACCTTCAGGTTGCGCTTCATCAGGCCTTTCATGCAGTACAACAGCACCCGAGCTGCGGGGGTGGACCTGGACAACGCTACAGTAAGGGCTAACGCTCTGTCCTCTTTTGTAGATTCAGTCAGGGAGGCAGGGACCAAAACATCTTTTATTATAATGACAGATTAAAGAAGACACAAGAGAAAGTCAATAACTAAGCAGAACCACTCAGGTGATCCTTCACCTGAGCATTCAGCTGCATGTCATAGGTAGGTTTATAGTTTTACCTGCTACTTTATTATTTAGTAGCAGACAGGTTCTAGCTATTGTAGGTTCACTTAAACAACTGGCGCTGCATTGTTGTGTTAGCATGCTAACGCCAGCGATCTTTATTATGCTGGTATCTTCACACTGCATGTAAATTTACCTAAAATGAGCGTGATCTAGAAACACAGTTAAGCAGTGAGTACAGTATGTTATTCTTCTTTTCTCTAGTCCCTCAATTAAACAACTTTTATACACGAGGGGAGGAGTCAGCTGGCCGTCCGGGCGATGTAAACAAACTGAAGATAGGACTCTGAAAACATCACAGACAGTGGGACTCGGGTGTTACACCCATTGCAGACAGTCATGACTCTCAGAGTTATTGTCAGAGGATATACTTGATTTCTATTATATTTAAGTGTGAAAAATTGCATATTAAGCCTTTAATGGATCAGGGTTCATTTCTGTACCTAAGGCAGTCTGTTGTCATAACTGTAGTGAGTATGATGTCTGTCAGAATGGATGAAGGAAAAATGTCTTATTTACCCTTCTATTTGTTTTTCTACCAACATCTCTTTTAGACAGAGACGCAGCAGAAGTCACTCCTTCAGTTACAGAGAGGAAAAATAAAAGAAATCTGTCACAAGACTTGAACAATAATCTTGGAGAAGTAGTTGATAGATGAGAAGCCGAGTGTAAACACAGCGGTCTGTTATTGTTGTGAAATGAGTTGGGAGGACTGTCGCCGTTTAAAAAGAGAAAAAAACCCAGACAAACAGCTGCTTCAAACGTGTTCTTCACACTTTGATTGGTCCAGTGTGCTGCTTCTTGGGCTCAATTTTCCCTGCGAAAAAAAAAAACATTTCCTCCAATACGCAGCCACGACTGGTGATTTATACATCAAAACCAGTCGGCAGGAGAGGAAATACAATATGCCCCGCTGAGAGAGGGATGGGGAAAAGTTTGGTGGATGGTTATTATCACAAAAAAAGAGAAAATGTCATGTTTTAAAGGTTTGCAGAGGGAAGGAGGGAGGGAGGCTGTGCGTGGCTTTTTCAGAGAAATGTAAAGTAAGCTTTCGAAAATTAAATACTTCCAAAGGCAATGTATGAAATTGTTACCTCATTTAGTAACTTAAAAAAAAAAGTCATTTAATTACAGCGGGAGATGAGAGGAAGAGAAGCCGCGCGCACTCTCCTGCAAAGCTGCAGAAAATCTGCTCACGGCTTTGGGTTTGTCGTTTCTGACTGAAACTACTTACTCAGTTTTATGACGACTGTTTCTCTGATTCTTAAAGACTTTGTATCTTTGATGACTTGAGCTCAACGCAGTCTTCCTGGCTTTGTGTTTTCCGGTGCCCGCCCCCCCCCCCCCCCCACATTGCAGCCAATCAAATGTTTTTTTTTCCAATTGTCTACCACTGATGCAGCATGTCGCTTCCCTCTGTTGTTGCACAAGTCGCCCACAGATTCTATCCGGCACGCCATCACAGATTTCAAAGGGATTCTCTTAATTAAACACAAATTCCCCCCCCCCCCCCCCCCCTCACACACAGCAGATGATACACACCAGTACAGACAGCGGCATCGCACAACCACACATCAAACACATTTCTGTTATCTTGCTCCACATATTGCCAACTCGGCTCTTTCTGTCTTTGTTCTCCATTTCTTGTAATGGAGCAGTTTCACGTCCCTCCACAATAGTTCCAGATGACAGAAAGTTCCTGCTCTCACTGTAATACTGCTACCCAAGGCGGTTTCCAGGTAGACTTTGGAAGGTGTTTTTGGTCCTGGGGATTCCCCGTCCCTGGTAGGAACTTCCTAGTAGGGAGCTCACCTGAGAACTTCACGCCTTCAAATGCTTTTTCTGTTTGTTTGTTTACAAATACAAACAATAGGAACATTCAGACGACGTCAGCAAGCCCACAGTGATGGATGCTGATGTCCAACATGTGTTTCTCAGTTCTGATTCATAAGTTTCACAATGGAAATCAAAGTTGGTAAGAACCATGCGGAGAGTAGTTACTCTGAAGCAGGCTGAGCGGTCTGAGCTGTGATTTGGGGGGCGGAGCCTGTCCAGCCTGCTTTGCCCCTCGAGCTCCCATTGGCTTCTTCATCCAGTGACTCACAGGCCGAGAAAGACGCTTACGGTTGAGTGAATGACGTCAGCACGTCTTCTTCGTGACATCGCACTTCAGGTCCTCCCTATGTTCCAGATTTTTTTTTTTTTTAAATTTGGTTAATAAAATTTAGGCTGAAACTCAAAAACTAAAAATCCGAGAACTTCAAGATCTAAAAAGAGTTGTTCTTTTATGCTCTCTTCGCATCTCACATGCGACTACTGGGCTTTCTGGATATTCCTTCACTTTTATTTGTTTAATCTGCTCAAAAATGACGGTTACACAACAGTATTTACCAAGAACAAAACATGAAAATGGGGAATTTCAGGCTGCTGTGATGTTTTTATCCTGTTCATCGTCCTGGGAAATTAGTCCCTTAGTTTGGATCTGCAACTATTTTTTTTCACAGACGGCTTTAACTTAGTCTGTCAGCTATTTTCAGTCTCTTTTTTTCTCCTGTCACTCACCTCTTCTCCTCCGTTCTAACTCGCACATGTTTCCCTGCGTCCTCCTGCTCAGGTCCAGCGCATCGAGGAGCTGAACGAGCTCGACATGGAGCTTTACGACTACGCCCGGGACCTGTTCCAGCAGCGCTACCAGTACACCCGGCAGCAGGAGAGGCGGCAGCAGCGCATCAAGAACCACATGCTCCAGAGCCACCAAGGCCTGGGCCTGGGCGTCAACCTGTGGCCCTCGCACAGCCGGCAGAGCGCCGTGTCGACGCTGGAGGACGGGGAGGGGGAGAGGGAGGAGGGCGAGGAGGGAGGGAGAACGGAGGAGGCGGGCAGCAGACTCCCCACAGAGGACTACATGAACCAGATCATCAACCGCTGGTAGCAGCAGAACGAGAGCAAACACACGGACATGCATATGTAATGTGAAACACACACGTACACACCCATACAGAGAGAGTGAGGCCTGCTTCAAACACTTTACTGACTGATAAGCAGACTTTACTGAGTATTGGGCCGCGGGAATCAGAGGCCAAGTGGTTGCTATGTAGACCTGGGCACGGTCAAATGCATCAGCTAACATAATTGGGGGTTTGCCCAGTTGTTATCAGCACCCGCTTTCCCTCCCCCCGCTCCTCTCTGAGTTTCTCCCCCTCTCTGATCATCCTCACAGACCGAGAAGAGGAGAGAGATTTTTAAGAGTTGCCGAAAAAAACGTACACGTCACCCATCTCTCCCCCGCTCCTCTCCTTCTCCTGTATTCCGTCGTCTCTGTGGCCTAATATGGAGCATGAGAAAATTAAAAAATTAAAGTCTGTGAATTCCCAAACTTAACTTTTGCCGAAAAGGACCAGTCTACATCCTGGATGCTCCGATTTACAAAAAGAACCGGAAAAGCTCTGAGAAAAAAAAAGTATGCCGACGGCTTAGCTGAACAAAGACAAAAGTGGGAGTGAAAGAAAGACTGATCCTGAATGAGAGAAAAACTAATTGGACTGAGATGTGTGATAAAGCTTTCTGCTTAAAAACAAACAAACAAAAAAAAAAGAAATCAGCCATTTCACCCATAGACACGCTTTGGTCATGAAATACTGACCGTGTCATTCTCATGATATGATTTTTATTTTTTTGTTTGTGCTTTTATTTTTTTTTTGAAAGCAGAATTGTAATAACACTGAGACCAATATTGCTGCCTAAAAGAAAGTGATTCCTTTTAATTTCTTTGTTTTTATTGTTTTTTATAAGTCAAAGCTGGTGGGTGGGATTGACGTACAACGGACCATAGCCATTACTGAAGCCTTGCATCTTTTTTTTTTTTTTGGGTTGGGGTTAAGTGACTTGTTTCTCTGTTTAAGGTTTCCAAAGCTCCTGTCGCTCATTATTCCTCCTTTGGTCACAATTTTTCTTTCTGTGCGTCTCAGTCCTGCTGAGAATAACAGCCAATTAGGGAGCAGTATCACCACATAGGTGTGAAGAAAGGCAGCGAGAGGAGTTAGTCTGCTGCAGGTAGTTGCCAGGAGCCATGCAGTGTGTGTGTGTGTGTGTGTGTGTGTGTGTTTGTGTGTGAGTTTGTGTGTGAGTGAGCGGCAGGCGCTTCAGAAGCCTTAACTTAGAAAAACTGCTCCAAAAAAGAGTCACTGAACTCTTGCGGTCACCATGGCAGTGTGGGCCCCTTAATGCAGTGGGCAGTATTTTCAGTCATCTGGGTATTTTGATCTTCTTCTTCTTCTCTTGTCCTGACCGAGAGCTGCGTTGCAAAAGTGGTGGTCACACAAACGAGCCTCCCTTCCCCTCCCCATCTGCTCAAAGTGCCCCGCACTGCAGCGGTGGTGACCTGCAGTTCATTGGTGGACGCGGACCCTGAAGACCGCTCGGGGCGAGGTAGCAGTGCCTCTATGTACTGGGATCATAGCTAACATAATTATTGCCAGATATTACAATATACACGGTAATTTCTCTGACTACTTGTGTGTCTGCGTGGATGATTGTGTGTGTGTAAATAGTATTTACAGTATGCCTTTGATTGGCGTATGTGTATGCCTTTGTAAATAGTATGCCTGAATGAGAAAGAGAGAGAGGGGTTTTTTTTGTGAATGACTGGTTCCATGACCAAGATTTTCTCACTATTTTATTTTTTTTTAGTGGCCAACTAAATCCCTCCCACAGGATGTCACAGCAGTGTGACCGTCACAGTGATGCAAACTAATAATAGTCCCCTCTGAAATGTTCCTTTACCTTTTTTTTTTTTTTTAATTCTCTCCTCCTTTCTCTCGTCTCCTTCCCGTGGACATATGAGGACGGTGTAGATATAACCGCCTTGACTCTAATTTATGTATCAAAGACATCTGCAGGTGACACAACTTGACCCTCAAGCAGAGGTTGGTTACGACGGCAAAAAAAGCTGCAGAATGTCCTGATTGAGAATTTTGTGCCTTTGAGCCACAAGGTCGCAGAATTTGTCGTAACACCGGCACAATGTCAGGATTCGTTTAGGTTTAATGCTCAAAGTGACCATCTCTCTTTCTGATTAGCAAACAGCTGAATAGAAACACTCCTTCAGCCTTGACTAGGTTAACACAGCAAACATTGTTATTCCCCACTTGTGAAGTCACTGCATTATTTTGTGATTCAGACACACAGAATTCTTAATATATCAAAACATCATGTTTTATTTTTTTAATGCTGTTTATCTTGTTGATGCTTGTATCTTCAAAGGAAAACAGTTGTGATCTCTCAGGTGTCAGGCTCTCTGGCTGGAAAGATAAAATGTTTGCCCCGGGAAAGTGTAAAATTTTAACCAAATACTCCTACAGATTAACTCCGGCTACTGGTTAGACCTGAGCAGTCTATTCCAGCGTGGAGGAAGTCTGTGGAAGTATTGGTTTAAAGATGAGTTTCATTCAACGTAAACATTCATCAGAATGCGAGGGGGAAAAAAAACATGGGACACAATCTGCTTGTGAAAAACACGATGTTTAGACGTCCCCCCCTAAAGGATGACACTTTGTGATAAACCTCCAGATGAGACGCAGAGTGCTGAGGTCTCTGATGCTGCACATTTTTATCAACCTGTGTCCAATCATTTTTAATTCTGTCATGCCTAAAATGAGACTTTTACAGTGTCTGTATTCAGATTTTTTTATATATTATATTGATGATTTTAAGGGTCTCTTCTACTCTGCAGAATCTGGCCGATAACTTTGCGTTACATTCAAGAGAATCCATTGTTAACCTTTTAACATAATCCGAAAAATCGATCCGTATCAGGACTTTTAGCATTCAAAACAAAGTGGCTTGTGAAACACAAAATGCGCCGCCCTTCTTGTCTCGACGACTCGGATACATGAAATCATTTCCAGACAACGTAGGTGCAGCACATGTTTGAGTTTCAGCTGGTTATAACCATAAACGTAAAAAGAGACGAGGATCAAAACAAGATTTATGATATCAAACCTCTGCATGAAAGTAGAAAGGGGAAATAGAAATGTCACAAGCGAGATCTAATCTCAGTGAATGTAGTCCAGTTCTGCTGTCATCCCGGGTGCGGTGGGGAGGATGCACGCATGCCTCCTTTTGTGTAAAGAAATCAAATGTTTCACGTTAACAATTGATTTACCTTGCAGTCAAACGTAAAGGGGGAAAATGATCATTTAGCCACCCACTCCCTGTTAAATTTCCACTGATCACCCTGGATCCTCCCGCGTCGCTCTTTTTATTTTTTGATCGGCTCCTTTTCAAATCAGGGATGATTCATGAAGGGAAGGAGAGGAGAGAACAGAACAAGGAGGGGATGATGAAAGGTATTGGGATGCATCCAGAGTCAATATGCTGCTTTTTGTGTAGCCTTCAAAGTAAAGCGAAATGGATATAGGAAGAGAGATCTCCCCCTATTTTCTATTTTATTTTTTTTCATATTAACTTCCCCTTCATTGTGTTTTGAAAACTGGAGGCTCCAAAACACTGCAGCCTCCAGGCGTTTTGCCCACAACCTCTTTTTCTTTTTTTTAATTTGTATTTTTTTGTTCCAAAGTCAGACGTAGAGCGTGTTTGGGCTCCAAACCAATATCTGTTTTAATACTAAACTGATTCTCTACCTTGGGGAGTGTTTTTTTTTTCTTTTTCTATTTTCAGCGTTCCAGTTTCAGTCCTCAGAAGGGATTGCTGCGTGTGGAAGAAAGAAAGAGAGAGAAAAAAAAAAGAAAGAAGCTCCTTTCACTGAAATGATTCCAGGAATTAATGCTGTAAAAGCTATACTCAAATGTTTTCTGTCTCATCACCATGTATATCTGATGTCTTAACAACGTTTCCTTTGTGATAATGAATCAGCCCAGGTGTCTCTAACATCAACTTTATTTTTATTTTTTTAAAAGATGTGTTTAAAAAGAGTGTGATAGAGACTTATCTGTTTTTGGGGATTGGTTGGGGGGGTGCAGTCTGTTTCTGGCTCCTTCTGTATGCATCAAACTTGGTTTGTTTCATATGATCGCAAAAATGAATCATCAAGCCACCAATTAAAATATTTCACTTTTACAGACCTGGCTGTGTCGTGGTTGTCACTGCATATCTTTTCTGGTGCACTTTATCATCACAGTCATATAAAAACACCTCCACTTTTGACTTTTTCTTTTTCTTTTCTTTTTTTTTTTTTTTTTAGATGCAATGTACATCCGAATGCTGGCACATTTCAATCGCAGAAAAGCAATTTACAACTTGTTCCAGGAGCGCTTCAGGTGTCCACAACTCCATCCACAGTCTGATCCATAATCAGAGGACTTCCACCTCTTGCCCACACACTAACCACAAGACCCTGACCCCCATAAAGCACCCTTTGCCCCCCCTCTCCCTCCCTTCTAATGACAGCCTCAGCCCTGTCAACAGTGATCTACAACCTAATTGAATCTGCAGACACGCGGCGCCTGCATAACACACGTTCATGCACACAAAATATGTTCCACTTCCTCTGTGTGGGTAGGCGTATGGAATCTACAGGCCGGTGTAAATGTCCTGTCCTTGACTGATCATGCGAAGAAGAGGCAGCACAGTGCAGGCTTTTTTTTTTTGCCCTCTCTCTCTCTCATCAAACGTCCAGTGAGCTTCACCTTTAACCCCTCGAAGCGGTGCAGAAAATAATTTACCTGGACAGAGACAAGGCTAGAGGGGGATGAGACGGATCAGAGTGTAAGAGAGATGAGGACTCAGAGGGAGCTTTTTAATGTAAGACAGGAGGACAGAGGATGTTTTTGTGCCTGCCGTATGAAAAGAGAATAAGCGAGGGAGCAGTGCAGACTCTCTGGCAGCTGCTATGTGCTGTATTAAACTGAACGCAGTCTTTTAATCCTCCCCAAAGCTCCGGGTTGCTGTCATTTCAAGTGCAGCTGGACTTATTTCATAATAATGGCTGAGCTGTACTGCAGAGGGGCTGGGCGGCTTTTTTTGTGCGGTCAGTCCTGCAGTAGGGAATCCGGCTGTCAGTGATTGTTCAGGCTCTCTGGCTGCGGTCCATTAATAGGAGGTCAAACTGGCTGCAGCAGCTCTCGTGCGTCTTTCATGCAAACAAAGAAGCTTTTGGCGTTATTATCGCTTATTTTCAGCGTGGAATTCTGCAGATAAAGTCACATTTGAGTGCTTCTTTTTACGTCCCATCAGAGCCCAGGCTATTGTAGATTCTGGAGAACTGCCCCGTCGGCGCTTGAACCGGTGGTCACTGTGGAGTTTGTTTTTTCTGTTACTGGTTGAGTCGTTTCCAGCAGTGGCGTGGCCCAGACCTTTTATTGTCAAATTTACAATGCGGATAAATCTCTAAACAACATTTCGCACCAGATTCAGTATCCTGTTTTGTCAAGAAGTTAAAACACAGAGCAGCGGCTGAGTTCAACCCAGTGCTGGAGTGCACACACCCCCACCCCCCCCCCCTCCCCCCCTCCAGCAATATGATTAGATCAGACATCTGGGGTTGTTATCTGACCTTCCACTCCAGGTTTGGCTAATCTCCCAGGTCAGCAGCAAATCACCTCTCATGATATTAAAGGATTGAACACAAGAATCCAACCTCCAAGGCAGCGCTCGACTTTGGAGCTCATACAGACTGACACCAGTGGGAGTCCAATCTGAGGAATCCCACAATCCCATTACGATCTAAAATGTGTGTTTATTATGTGTGTGTGTGTGTGTGTGTGTGTGTGTGGAGCCACGACCCGGGAGCCCATGAAGAGCAGATCTGCTGTGAACTTCTTAACCTCCTAATACACGTCTAAATGTTGATGCTGGAGAAATGCAACAGGACACATACTGCTGGGTTAGGGCTGAGCATGAAATCTAAGGCTGTAGGAGGGGTCAACACACACACACACACACACACACACACACACACACACACACACACACACACACACACACACACAGCGCATAGGAATGTAAGTGGAGAAATTTTTTGCACAAAAAAAGAGCAAAAACCTAAAAGGTTGCCTTTTTGCTGAATAAGTGTTTAACAGTTACCAAAACCATAGTAACCATGTCTGCCCTTTTCTCTTCTTTGTGTTTTTAAGATTTGGAGCTCAGTGTTTCTCCTGGCTGTAATGTTGTGAATTACCTTCATGGAGGAGGCCCCGGCTGACCCCCATTATACAGTCAGGGACACATTTAATTAGCAGCAACTCACGTGAAACGACAAAATGTATTAATATTAATGGAGGTTTAATTGAGGTCGTTTTTGGTCCCCCACTGAGGCTTTCAACCTCTAAAAACGGCTGACGTGTGATAGTGTGAGGAGCGGGAGCCAACAGCCCGGGTTCGCCATTTCGCATGTGACCCCAGAGAGGATGACAACCATCTCCCATAATTCATCTGAAGATGTCACCTTCATGACAGATGAACAGGCCCTGTGGGCAGCGTGTAAAAGTGTGTGTGTGTGTGTGTGAGGACAGGTTCTGCTTTCCTTGCAAGGACTTTCTAGAGAGGATGATTAGACATGTTCATGTAGGAATAAAGCTGATTTCTGTGTTTGCATGTGTCTCTGTGTGTGAATTCATCAACATGAGTGAGGTGTTGTGTGTGCATGTGCAATTCAAAGCGAAGGTCAAATTCAGCAGGATAATTAATGTCGCTGCTTTTTATATAATGTTAAATCAAACGCTGGAACTGCTCCCTCTGGAGGATCAGCTGTCCAATTTAATTTAGGCTGCAGAGCGAGTAAATGAAAAAAAGCAAGAGTCATGTCTCCACACTGCGGGACTGTGTCTCTGTACCTTTCATCTTCTTTTTAACAAGAAGACCACACAACAGGTGGACTGGGAGCCTGACAAGTCGTACCAATCTTCCCCAAAGGGGCCGTCTATATCCTCGCACAAAGAACACAGCCTATCACATATATCCAAGGTAAAGGTTTACAAAATGAACCCCGGGAGTCCCAGGTGCCTTCTGCGGAATGAGGAGGATTTCAGCTTCTCTGCTTTTTTCATTACCACATAACAAATGCTGGAAACCAAAGGGACAGCTTTGGCTTATTCTTAATACAGGATTTATTTCCCATGGCTATCACTCCCAGCATGCATACAGCAATCCTCATTTCCATGAGCGGTTTGCAAATGAATATGTGCGGTTTTCTTAAATCGGGTCCCAAATAAATACAGGACACCTTTGCTGTGCTTGCTTCCACATAAATACGGGAGCTCAAAGCATATAAACATATACAAGTATCAGAGATGCAGCGATCCTTTTTTTTTTTACAGTTCAGATCTGATTCCAACACATATGCTGTTTATCAAAATTACAATTGTCATTGCTGTTGTTGGTATGATGTGTAAGGTTGTGGCGTTTCTAGACCACTTTTACTCAGGGGGCCAAACTGGGGCAAAAGATGATTGCTTTAAAAATATGTATATTAAGCCAAATATTAGATTAAATACCATGATTTATATTCATTTCAGTAACAGTATTTAATACTAGATTGTGAGTCCGGTTGTTGAGTCAAACACTGTGTATGTGTTATTAGGGGGGCTCTTCCTTTTGGAGGGGTGGCCACAGGGGGGACCAAGCGGGCCTTGTTGTTGGCCCCCTGCCTAGAACCGCCCATGAGCTGCAGTAACCCCAGCATTGCATTTCTTATTCCAGAGTGTAAAAATATTAATGCAAAAATAAATACAAATGTGCAACAATTAAAATGATTCCAAAGAAATGTATTTGAACCTGGCGCTGGCTTCACATAAAAACAGGAAGAAGCAACAACTGTAAGGTTTTCAAGTTAAGTATAAAACTGAAGAGTAAGAATTGTACTTTTTATCACACATCTCGTCTGAACGTCTTCAAAGCGAGACTGTGCAAGTTGAGAGTGTTTTAATTACCCAATGATCTTTCTTCATCTGTGATGTGGATCGGTGCCATCAGACCGATTTCTGATATGTTACTGACTTCAATACCAATACCGATATTAGATTGGATCTGTCTCATCTCTAACAAGTATGCAAACAAATACAACTTAAAATCTCTCACCTTCTTCTTTAAAATAACAAATCTCTCCAAAGCTCTTAAATGTAAATCGATATTATTATAAAGTGCAGCTATCATATGTGTTCTATATGCTGTAATATAAGTTTTAATTTGTTGCATACTTGAATTTTTTTTAGGCTTTTCACGCATATACAACACACACCTGCATGGACCCACCTTCCTTTCCACAGAGATACAGGCATATAAATGTAATTGTCCCCATACAAATAAAAGACTGCATGCATAAAAACTCCTCTCTTCCATAACAACGTCATAAACGTCATGAGGTTTCATAATGACTTTAGAAATCCTTTAATGCTTCCCCGCAGAAACTGAATAAAAGAACAACAGACACTTATTTGTGTTTCATATCTCCGAGCACTGCTTTCAGATAAACTCGTATGGTTGAAATATCTCATTTCCAGAAACGTGTGGACTCTGCCTCTAATGGGATGTCAGTGGGCCAGCTCCATAAAAATGACACCTGCACTGATTTGCAACTTGGCAGAGCCATGTAAGTTAGTAAATATTGATTTTACTGTCCATAAGCACCGGAACGGCACAATGTGAATTATATTTTGGGTGTAGTTTTCATTTCAAATAAGCACCGGCAAGAGCAAAGCAAAGATAGAGTAATAATCTTTAAGTAATGAGATCTGTTGTTTACATTTTAGATTGTCATGAGTGATGTCATTGATTCCCCCCCTCCCTCCCCTCCCCTCCCCCTGGGACTCACTTTTAGATGAAGAAAGAAATGCAGTTTGCTAACTATTAAATTTACAATGGTTTGATTTTTATATTCGGATAAATAATAGTGCCATGTAAGAGCGCTAAACCCGGTGAAAGTAAAGTCAGTCAATCTTTTGCATTTCCCTAAAGGGTTTCTAGAGGTAGGCTATACTAATAGAAAACGGGGATTATTCTAATTTACTATGTTTAATTATGTTTTGTTTGTTTCAGAGGCCTTGGTTAGACAGCAAAGTTAATTTGCCAGATACAGCTTGGTTTCCCAACTGGTCAGTTTTTAATTACCTTTCAGTGAAATTCGTTATTTCTATTTTGCGGTCCTCGTGTGTTTCCGCGCTGTGAAATTGTTTAATGCAGGTGTTGTGCCGAGAAATGCCATAGACTGTAAATACAGCTTACTGTTGATATTTACAGTGTATGTGTTAAATACAGTATGAGATGAGAGAATTGAGAATATGAGAATTGTATGAACCTCCAAAGACAAGGCATAATAAGACACAATTTCTACACTGCCAAATTTTTGCATCCACCCTTAAAGAGGACATATTACACCCTCTTTTCTACCTTTTCAAACAGCCCCCTGTGGTCTAAATGAAACCTCTGTGCTGAGCGTTGGTCAAAATATAACATGAATCAAGCACCAGAGGAGGTTTGTGACCCTGTGTAAACCAGCTCTCTCAGAACGAGTTTTCCCAGTAGACATCACTACTTAGCTCAAAAGTTTTTTAAGCAGAATCCCACTGTGACATCACAAGGAGAGCACATTTGAAACAGAGTATTTTTCTCTGTGTTGTAAGACTTATGCAGACCACAAACAAAGGACTGGATGGATTTATTTCACATTTTGTGGGCCGGTAGACACTCAGGTTACCCAAATATATGCTCAAAAACACTGTAAATGCGGATTTTTCATAATATGTCCCCTTTAAATCTACTCAACAGACACATTAGATTCAAACACTGTTTAGCCTACATGTTGCATTCACGCAGGCTGATGAAAAATGCTTCTTCTACCCACAGAACAATAAGGACACTTCACTTTACAGAAATAACCTTTTTAATACCTATTTAAACAATCCGTTTTCTACGATTTTTTTTTTTTGGGATGCATTTCTCGACACAACACCTGTTCTGTAAAGTTTCAGTAATTTTGAACAGGCAGAGTTGTGGCCACCTCAGTTGGCTGACAGGACCCTCCCACTCCCAGCAGAACACAACATGAATGCAGGAAGCTGCGGAGCCGGCTTCGGTGAGTATTAATCATTCATTCTTTACGTGCTGATACTAATAACCCAAAATATAAATTACTGATTGTTGTCGTAATTTAGACTCTGCAACATTTGACTGTGAGCAACATCCGGGTGTTTGTTCGTGTGTGTTGGAAGCTTAAGCTAGCTCCTGCGTCTTTTTTTGCTAGCAGGTAGCTTCAGCCAACAGTTCAGGGGCTCTGAGTGTCGGTGTGTCGGTGTGTCGGTGTTTCGGACATTTAAGATGCTTAAGCTTTCAAAACCTTCATGAATCATAATGTTTTTTTTTACAATAGGCAGTTGGTTGGGTGTAAAGGATCGTGATGTACAGCTCATGGGGATTGTCATTGAAGTAGTCCGGATGTGAAAGCTGTGCTCTCATTGGACGAAGGAGCCACGCTGAACTTTCCTATTGGACAGAGTTCATGAAGCTTTTTGTTTACCTGCTGGGAAAAAAAAAAAAAAAATCCCAAAACGAGCGACAAAAACATCATCATACGGAAGAGGATTAGGGCCACACACAAAAAAAACAATAGAGTTCAGAGTTTAAAGTCAGAATTCAGAGTTTAAAGTCAGAATTCAGAGATTAAAGTCAGAATTCTGAGTTTAAATTCAGAATTCAGAGTTTAAAGTCAGAATTCAGAGATTAAAGTCAGAATTCTGAGATTCAATTCTGAGTTTAAAGTCAGAATTCAGAGATTAAATTCAGAGATTAAATTCTGAGTTTAAAGTCAGAATTCAGAGATTAAATTCTGAGTTTAAAGTCAGAATTCAGAGTTTAAATTCAGAGATTAAATTCTGAGTTTAAAGTCAGAATTCTGAGTTTAAAGTCAGAATTCTGAGTTTAAAGTCAGAATTCAGAGATTAAAGTCAGAATTCTGAGTTTAAAGTCAGAACTCTATTTTTTTTTCATGTGTGGCCCTAATTCTCTTCCGTATCATCACCATTGCAGTGCGAGTGTACTTAGAGGAACCTAAGTGTTGCCCTTCATCCTCATTCCGGCTTCGCTGCCTTTCCTCCCCTTTTAGGTCCAGATAAATGGTAAAGACTGGGCGAGGGGGGGGGGTTGTTAGGGATTAACCTGAGAGTGCTTCACATAAGGGGCAAAGATTGCTGTTGGGCCTATGGTTGGTGATGTCAACCCAGTTGCCCCATGACGATGTCCAGAATGAACCACAGGGATTTGTGACGTCACGCGTGTTTAAACACAACGTAGCACTTATTAAAGGCTTGATGTCATTAACATCGGGTGGGGCTTAATAAACACTAGGGATGTTATGATTCACTCAACTCAGGATACCATTCACAGTACTGGCTTCACGATACGATTCTCTCACAATTTATTTCACAAAATTGTGGGGCGGCAGTAGATCAGTCTGTAGGGACTTGGGTTGGGAACCGGAGGGTCGCCGGCTCAAGTCCCGGTGCGGACCAAATATGGAAGTTGGTCTGGTAGCTGGAGAGGTGCCAGATAGCTTCCTGGGCACTGCCGCGGGGCCCTTGAGCAAGGCACCAAACCCCCTACCCACCACCAGCTCAGGAGCGCCATGTCCATAGGATCCTGTTTGTGTGTTCATGACTTACAGAGTGTAAAAACAGAATTTCCCCTTGCAGGATCAAGAAAGTAAATCTTAATCACAAAATGAGACTGTAGACAAATGATGACCTACAACGATTCCTTTAGGGGCTGCTAACCCGCTTGTCAGAGTGGTTTGACCCTTTAATGTTTTTTTTTTCTCTCAACAAGGGGAGGTGATTGGAGCTTTTCCTTGTGGTGTGGATTAAATGCTGCACCATGTTGGTTGTGTAGTTTGTGTAGTTCCCCGTCTTCCTGCAATATTTGTACACAGTTTTTGTCTCGTCTGTTATCTTCTCACCTCTTTCTGTCTCGGGGGGGAAGCCAAAATGCTTCCACACCTCCGATTTAAAAGACGGTGGTGCGTCCTCAATTTAAAAATCTTGTTCTGCAGCCGCCAACCGCCTCTGCTCTACAGCTGCTGACGCTCACCATATTAATGCGAGTCATTTTTCAGAGTACCGATGTGAATCTTGTCACCTTTGGATCGATTTATCACAATTTTACGATTAATCTTTACATCCCTAATTAACACATATTGTGGCTTATCAAACGCCAGATGGTGTTTCATGGTGCTCTGGGTCACCCAGCCATGTACAGATCAGGGATTCACTTTGTCAAATTGCGTAAAAAAGACCGCCTAAAGCATCTCCAGAAGGGCTGCTCGATTTCTGACAAAAATCATAATCATTATTAATTTGACTGATATTGAGATAACAGATATTAAACACAAATACTCATTGTTTTTACAACATTTGCAACAAATGCATTTATAAAACATCCAAAAAAACAAGCATTAAATTAAAATAGATACATGGAAAAAATCTAAATTAATGGAGATAAATCTACAATGTTTTGTGGTAGTTGTGATCTACTCTTGTAGCAAAAATATGAAAGAACACATTTAAAGATTTACAACACGTAACAAACCCTTTAGCGTAAACACAAGCGTAAACACAGCATGCGCCACAATAATCCTTTAATCTCGATTAACTTGATTTTCATGATCATGCGAAGCCAAAATCGTAATTGAGATTGAAACTCGATGAATTACCCAGCCCTAATCTCCAGTCAGTAACCAGCTATGATCAGATGGTTTCCATCTACCCCTCATGTTTCATCAGAATTTGTAATGTAAGCTATTGCATTCCTGTTCCTATTATAATGTCTTATCTTCTACTCACTTGCTGCCTAACTCCTTGACTCTACTCTTCATTCAGGTCTAGACTCGAGGATGTGGCTTCTGTGTGTCCTGCTGCTGTCACTGCTCTCCGCGGTGTCTGCGGGTGCGGACTCCAAGGCTGTCACCACAACACTCACAACCAAATGGGCAGACACTCCTCTGCTGCTGGAGGCCAGGTACACCAACAGTGATTTTTTTATTTATTAGATATTATATTAATTCATCTTCTGAAGGCCTGTAGAGTCATAACTGATGTGAGTTTAAACTTCTCTGCTCCCTTCATGTGTCACTGAACAAAGTTATGCTGTCCTGTGTACTATGACAGACAGTGTGCTCTGGCTTTTGGCAAGCAACATTTATGAATGAAGAAGTAGCTTTTTATTTTCTACAGACATTGTGATGGAGAGTGTCACATACACAGCTGTATCTAACTGCTGCACTTCATTGTCTTCCCCCCTCAGCGAGTTCCTGGCAGAGGAGAGCCAGGACAAGTTCTGGGACTTTGTGGAGGCCAATCAGTCCATAGAGGGAGAGCATGACGGTACAGTAAAGCTGCTCCTGCAACCCTAGACCCGGTTTCACTTTAGTCTCTCTTTTGCTACAAGCAGCTGAATTTATGATGCCTGTGCAAGCCCTTTGGCAGCAATTGCAGTGTAAGTGTTTTGGCCAAACACTTATGTAAGCAATAACAGGATAGAGCAGAGCTGCAAACTGTACTTCAGATCTGTTCACCTGAGTCTCTGCTTGTGTTCAAACTGTTAGAACAGACCCAGTGAAGCAATGCTAAGCAGTGAACGAAAACATGTTTAACACCACAATGCTGTTTGCTCTTATGATGTTCATGCAGACACAGATCAGGCCTACTATGACCTAATCATAAAGAGAGCCAGCGCCCTGCTCAGCTCCGTCCAGGTGAACATGCTGAAGTTCGCCCTCTCCCTGAGAGCCTACTCTTCAACAGTCCACTCCTTCCAGCAGGTACAAAGACGATGCTTTAATTATGTTTTGTTCTTGAAGGGTTTGGCGTGCATCTAAGGGAGTGTCATATTTTTCTAAATGTGCTTTTCTTTTCTTTTTCAGATAGCCTCCAATGAGCCTCCTCCCTCTGGCTGCTCAGCATTTTTCAGCGTCCATGGAGAGAAGACGTGCGATGCAGAAGGTTTAGAAGCACTGCTGAAAAGCGCTGCACAGAGGTAATAAAAGATGAAAACAGCTCAGACGTGATAAACCAGCAAATACAACTTTTAAAATAACACACTGTCTTCTTTCAGGCCAAAGCCATTTCTTTTCAAAGGTGATCACAAGTACTCGGGATCAAACCCAGACGCTCCTGTTGTCATTCTGTACGCTGCGTTTGGGACGTCGGATTTCCAGAGGCTTCATGGAGTCATAACCTCCAAAGTCTACGAAGGCCTGGCGACCTACGTGCTCCGCCATTACCTGGCTGTAGGTTTTTTTTTCTTTCAGTCTTGTAATGAGAAAGACATTAAACAGCAGATGCATTTGAGCTGGGGAAAAAACAAGTCGACAACATTCACATTAACATTATACATTCTAGAAAGATTTCTTCTCCCCTCATCTGTGAATACGATGAAACAGACTTTTAAACTTATAATTATGCTAAATTATTCTCACCATCTGTTGGTTCGGTACAGAGTTCTGGGCACCAGAGAGGTTGTAACATTGGAACACTTTTTTCTTATTCAACGCCTCTGAGCCAATCAGAGTAGAGTCGGTGTCTTCAGCACTTACCGAGCAACAGCTGGTTGTCTGTCCTTGAAAGTTGTGGATGTAGTCGCTACGAAAGCAAATAAGGGCATTTTATAACAGAATGTGAACAAAAGAATACAGACAAGTTAAAAGAGCGTTTTCTGCCTGCAGAAGCCGCTGCTATATTTTTTTTATCTGCATCATACACGTATAGTCCGTCAGTGCGGCAGACCGTGTGAGCGCTGTCAGACGAGTTCAAGAGAAACAACGTGGATGGAGACACTTCTGCCTCTCATCTGTTTTTCTCTCCTTCACTCCAGAAACCGAGTGGAAGGAAAGTCTATCTGTCCGGGTATGGAGTAGAGCTAGCCATCAAAAGCCAGGAGTACAAGGCAAAGGACGACACTCAAGTCCAAGGTATACACACACACACACACACACACACTCACGCTATTGATATGCGCATGCCCTCCATGCTGAAATCCCAGAGGAGTCCTGATGTGAATAACGAGTTAATTGATCGTGGTTTCAGGCGCGGAGGTGAATGCTACAGTGATCGGAGAGAACGACCCAGTGGACGAGGTCCAGGGCTTCCTTTTTGGCAAGCTGAAGTGAGTGACTTTGTGTCAGCCAATGATACAAAATTCAAAGCTTGGATCAGCTCCAGGAACCGCACCAGGCTCGCATCAGCCAAGCTTTTCTTTTTTTTTTTTCTCTCTCCAGTTTATTCCCTCAAAGCATTGACCACAACCTCTTTTTTTGAATCTCTGATCAACTAACCTTAAAATAAACAAATCAATCTGTTTGTCCGACACACTCACTCTTTGTTTTGTCTTTTACCCAGGACCCTTTATCCAGAGCTGAAAGAACAGTTAAAGGAGCTGAGGAAACATTTGGTAGAAAGCACAAATGAAATGGCCCCTCTGAAAGTGTGGCAAATGCAAGGTGAGTCTCTTCTCTGTCTCCTCAGTTATTCTTCTGTTTCCTACTTTAACATTGGAGCTGTTGATAAAAACAGCCTGGGTGTGTTTGCCTGTTTGGTTTTACTCATTAAGTTTTACTTAATGAACTTAACAGCAGAGTTAGATACCCATTTATCTTTTTTCTTCAGCGTATCCAGAGCAGTATAAACAGATATTAGCTCTATTCAGACTGCTGTTTTAAGCCGTGATATTTACACCCCTGAGACGTTTCTCCTTCAGTCTGAATGTCTCTGAGGCGTAATGGGGGGACGAAGTAATCCCCCCTCTGTACCGTCGTCTTAGGTAGTAACAGAGTTGATAGAGGCGAGAAGGTCTCATCTGAGCCAGCAGGGGGAAAGCAGCGCTGTTGAATCAGTATGAATGTAACAAAAACGTGGAAACGGCCTTGCTTAGTCTGAAAAGGGCTGAAACAAATACATACAACTATCACAGCTCACATTTTGACAGGCTGACAAAAAAAATCTAAACTGTGAAACCCTCTGAGCGTGCATCAAAGCTAAAAACTCCCTCCGCTTCTTGTTAATACCGGCAGGCTTTGTTCCTGTCACTTAGATTGAGAGGAGATCGATTCATGACGCAGTAAATATGCCTTCCGGACTCAGACGGAGCTCTGGGTCCATTTAGTCTGAAGCTCCAGGTGATAATTATCTAATGGCAGAAATCCCAGATCTTCACCCCCATCAAAATGTAATCAATCGGTTTTCAAAACCAATTAGATGTATCAATCTGTGTCAGGACAGTGGATAGAGTTAAAAATCAGGGACAGAGAGAGAGAGGGATGACATGCAGGAAACGAGCCACAGGTCGTATTTGAACCCGGGGCGTCCCGCTTGGAGGACTATAGCCTCTTTTCATGTGGCGTATGCACACTAGACCAGTGATCATCACCTGGCGGCCTGCGGGCCAGTTTCCCATCCCGCCCCCAGAATATAAAAGATCTCTGGTGATTAAACAATAGTCATAAAATCCCGAGGCTGAACTACACGCATCAGGTGAATTTAAATTCTTCACATTTGGCTTTACATGCAACATATTTTAAAGTCCGGCCCCCCGCAGTGTCTGTCACTCAAAAAGCTGGCCCTTGTATAAATAGTTGATGGCCCCTACACCAACCTACCAGCGCTCCGGCGGTTTCTTTAGCTAAATGACAAACATAAAAATGATGCTTACATGTCAATGCATGAGTAATAATCATATTATATTATATTGAACACTACAACAAGAGGACTTTTTAGCAGTCAATACTAAATGTTATAAATTTAAGGAAACTATCCTTCTTGTTTATTGTTTAGGTAAGCTTTTTTAATGTAAGATGTTTAATTGTAATTAATGTAAGAAGGGAAGACTACCTGTTTGCTACTTTAGCTTAACGTGCTGTAACACTGGCAAAAGTGAAGAGAAGTAATCAAGCAAGCAAAAATAAATAATTGTAGTTACTCAAAAATATCTGCTTAATATAAGAAAATAACAAAACCAAATAAGGTAATGTCTGCAAACACCTGAGTGAGTTGTATTCATCGTGCAGAGAAAGGGAATATGTGAAGGTGTTATCGCTTCTTTCAAGTAACAACGTCTGGCTTAAAGGAAAGATTAGAATGTGTTTAAAATGATGCACAAAAGATTGAAAAATCCAAAAACTTCCATTAGCGCTTCAACGAGTTTATACAGACTGCATTATGATAACATCCCAAAGTGATAATTGGGTTTTAACAAGAGAAAAGCTGAATGATAAGGTGTTAACTAAACAAGAACAAACTAGCTGATTTCAGGGAGTCAAAAATATGCGCATAAAAACTTCAACAAAATCTTCGTTTTTCTTTGTAATATCTGCAAGACAATTTAAATCCACATTGAAGGAATCTATTGTACAAGATGTTTCTTCCGAGGCCGATATCAGCCGCGATCAGCTTCATCCTCCCGCGACCCCGAACAAGAAAAGCCGTAAAGATAACGGATGGAAATGTTGTAAAAGCATTTACTCATCATTCCCCAATACAATGAAGCGCTGAACTTTAACTCCAGAGAGAGAATTTACATCTCTGTTGTGGATGTGCCGTCGATTCGGATGTTTCATGAGTTTGATTTACTCCACTGACGAGCACGTCATCAATAAATAAACTGAGATGATTATTGGCGTCTGCCGCTATAAAAGTCCATCTGTGAATCAGACCTGCAGAGTAAAATGTATTTGTCTAGTTCTTCAATCGATGACGGCGGTCGATCAGCGTCTCCTTGATACATTTCAGCCGTAATATGAAGTTATGATGTCACATTCTGCTGCAACATAAAAAAAGCATCATCGATTAGAATGACATCATCTGTTTCATGACTTACTCAGACACACTTTTAAAACCCTTCAGAGTGTGCCTTTTGAATCGAATCCATTTTATATGAATATCACCAACAGTTAACTGTCTGTTTGTTTTATTGTGTGCGTTAAATTCTGACTTCTGCAACAAGGCTGCAGGGCATGGTCAGGATTCTCAGCCTGCTTTCACTGTGTTGAATAAAGGATGCGAGGGGGTGAGAGAGTCGGTTCAGCTCCACTGTCGGTCTGTCATGTGGGCGTCCGTCTTTATCTTCCGGCCCGCTGGGGCTCATTAGCTCAGCCTGTTTACAAAGAGATGGAGACCTCCAGGGGCTAATAATCACACAGGCTACAACACCATTACTGAGATGTTCACTGCACTGAAATAATCCTTACTACACTCTTCATCTCCTAGAAAGCAGAGGCTCTAAATGGTCTCGCACAGTGTCAGTGCTTCTAAAGAATTTCTTCATGAATTCATGCCTTTATATACTCTCGTCTATAATCTTTAGTCCTGCCTTAAATCCTTCAGATTCTTTGAGATAGTTTTAATTAAAGCCTCAGATGTGAAGACAGGCATGTTAACATGGTATTAAATGCTAATTATTGGTTTAATTAGCTTAACTGATGACTTTCTGGTCCACACTTGCAACATGACTCCGGGGATTGGGAGTGTCAGACTGAAGCTGCAGCATCTGGCTCCAGAATCAAAATGTCTTTAACAACAACGAGATCGATCTCTATACTCACGGTGCAGATACTCACAGTGCCCATGCAATTCCTGTTAATGTTTTTTCAACATATTTTTATTAAAACAAGTTCAAGACATACAGTGCAATTGGGATGCAGTCGACATTTCCCCAGAAACATTCAAAAACCCAGTATCACTTCTCCCTATAAACAACCCTCCCAGTCCAACAAATAGACCCCTTAGTTAAAAGACAAGAATAAAAGTGTAAGTGTGGAAAACTCACAAAAAATAAAATACAATAACTAAATAAAAATAAATAGATAAGCGTGAAAAAATAAAAGTACATTTGAGAAGAGTAGTATCAAAAAAAAAAATATATAATAATAATACAAAATGACAAGACAAACATAAATAAAAAATGAATGAACAAACAACATTAACAGGAATGAAAGTAAATAAGAAAACAGTCAAAGTCATCTTTATTGTCAATATTTTTCATACGTGCTGGACATACAGAATAAAAACCAAAATAAATGTTTCTCTCCGAACCACGGTGCAAACTAAGTATAAAAAGATTTAAAAGAGAGAGAGAGAGGATGGAGAGAGTGCGGGAGTAGACTGCTCCAGGATGGTTGGTGGCGGTTCAACGTTTAGAGCTGGTGGGGGGGCCAGGGGGTGGAGGAGAGGGAAGAGAGTTCAGCTTACTCTTTAGACTTTAGAGGTTCTCTGACTCTGTTACAGCAGTTTATGTTGCCCTCAGGATAAAGTGTAATAACTGTAAAATATGTCTTTAAAAAAGAAAAGCTCCATAATTTGGCCGTATGGACCACATGGCGACAGTCAGAAGTTTTCCTCTGGTAAGTGTTACATGCTGTAACTGCCTCCTTAACCAACATAATCAAATGAAAGCTCAAAACATGGAGACCAAAAACGTTTAAGGACGCCACAAAGATTTTTATTTTGGCTTTTTGTGCCTTTTTATTTTGGAGATGGGACAGTGGATAGAGTCGGAAATCAGGGAAAGAGAGAGCGGGGAATGACATGCGGGAAAGGAGCCACATGTCGGACTCGAACCCCGGGCCGACCGCCTGGAGGACAACAGCCTCCATACATGGAGCGCACACACTAACCACTGCGCCACCAGCGTCCCACACCACACAGATTTAAAGTGTAGCCCCCGAGCGAGTAATTGTAGCCTTTTTCCTTCTATAAAACATGGTACGTTAACTGATCATCATTGCAGCACCTCTAAGCTGTTCAACTAACTCCTCGCCTTTTGTTCTTTTAGACTTAATGCTTCAGATTCTTTAGGCTTAAGGGGTTACCTCTCTGTGAGTTTATTCACAGAAAGTCCAGACTCTAACTCTTGCTCATACTGCCTTTTCTATAGAAGGCTGTTTTTTTTCTTTCTGTGCTTCTCTTTCTCGGTACCCTCTTGTGTGTTTGCTCATCTCCTATCCGCTTCTGTCCAATCACCTCTTTCACATATTTTGCCCTCTTTGCCTTCCTACCAATCCGCCCACCTTTTTTCTCTCTCTCTCTCTCTCTCTCTCGCTCTCTCTCTTTCTCTCTCTCTCTCTCTTACAGATCTGAGTTTCCAGACGGCAGCTCGCATTCTTGCTGCTCCCGCTGCTGAAGCCCTCAACGTCATGAGAGACCTCAGTCAGAACTTCCCGACAAAAGCCCGGTAAAGAAGAAAGCACACGAACATAAAGTTTTTGATTCACAGATGTATGAAGAAGTCTGCAGTTTTACAGCTCCTGTCTGGCCTCCTCCCCCCCAACAGGTCCATCACTAAGACTGTGGTCAACTCTGAGATCCGCAAAGAGATTGGAGAGAACCAGAAGGTATACTGTATACTTTTACTCATGCATTCATCTCTCAGGGCGCACACACACGAGGCATAGGAGTCCTGTACCGCCCCCCCCCCAGTGCGCCCTTAGTTTGTCATTAATCAAACCTCTTCCTCATTTTGTCTGTGTGACAAAAGTTGAATGAAAAATCAAAAACCATCAAAGTGTTGTTGCGTCATGTTTCCCTCTAACTCATCATTTCCTGCTGAGATGTAGTTCTATAACAACGAGTCAGAATTGAGTTCATACAGAAAAAATAAGAAAGTAATTTCCTCAAACAGCTGGACCCTGAATGTCTATCAATTGACTCTAAACAAGAGTTTGAATTAGATCTGTCGGGAACTATTTTCACCTAAAAAATGTCTTTATACCTCCTTTGTGCTCCAGTGAGAAATGACAGCAGCGTGATCTGATGGAGGGTTGACTGAACTTCAGTCAAGTACACAAATGCAGGATACTGACAGCATGATTGCTTACAGCCTGGAGTCTAGAGCCTTACTGGAAGCTCAATGTTAACTGGCCCAGCAGACAAATATTGTACACTGTTTGATAGCATGAAAGGTTAGGATGCAGTGATGTTGAATCCTTTTTATTTGTATTTATGTGGACAAACATTTTTAATTCTACACATTTAATGTCCATTGCAACATTCTTCTACCTTGTTTTAATCAGCGTTCTGGTGCTCTTCCCTTCTCGTGGTCGGGGATAATTTACATTTAGCTGTTTTCCTTTTCTAATCCAATCAAAGTAGAAAATAAAGATTTCCTTTTTTGCACCAACCACAACCCCGCCGCCTCTTAGCCGTCTTCAGGGAAACATCACAAATGAGAACTTCTCTTCCTCTTTTTTTTCCTTTGTTTTGTTCTCTCGCCTTTTGTTCCATGATAAACTGTGAACATCATCTGACTTGAAAAGCATTCAGTGTCTCACAACGTTGTTTGGCTTTCCCTCTGCTAATAGAAGGAGTAATCATCCTTTTATTTTCTTGTTGAGTATTTTCTCACTCCACCTCCTCCTCCTCCTCCTCCTCAAGCTGTGCTCACATTATCTCGGTGTGCAGACAGGAGTTTGGGTGGGTGGCAGAGGTGAGCGGCAAACGTCCTAATTACTGAATCGGTGATTCATTTGACGGGCGCGCTCGGTCCTGCAGCGAGAAAAGATTATTGATTGAAGCAGTTTGGACACATGCGCTTGCATACAGACGTCTCCCTCTCTTTCTCTCTCACACACACATTCACACACTCACACACACTCACACACACACACACACACACACACACACACACACACAGAAACACTCACACACACTCACACACGCTCACAGTTTAAGTGGGATGAACAATATTTGTGTTAATCACGTCGTATTGTAATACCTAATTGCAGTGTCTGGAGTATGATTAATCTGATGTCTTTGTCTCTCTGTAATGAGATTTGACGGCACCAGAACGACTTTGAGCATTCTTATTTTGCCTGTGCAGACACTCGCATGACTTCTCACAGCGGTGCCACACACTCTTATAATTAGATTTGTGTAGTGCGGGGTTTGATTGCTCTCGTCTAAACAGACTGATTTTTAAACAGGGCTGTCACTGCTCGTTTGGAGCAGAAGACGAACCTCGTTATACGGCCACGTGTTTGACTGTTGCCTCTAGTTCTACGTTCTAATTGACTTCAAGAAGGACCAGATTTGACGTAATGTGCAACACAATGATGGGATCCGACCAGCTGAGGAGTGTTTAGGGTTTGATGTGAGCAGGATGTTTAGTCACAGTGATGTTTTTCTCTTCACAGTTTTTCAAAGGGACTCTGGGCCTGCAGCCTGGAGATTCAGCTCTGTTCATCAATGGGCTGCATATAGATCTGGACACACAGGACATCTTCAGGTACACACACACACACACACACACACACACACACACACACGGTATGTTATACAAACGTGGATGCCCTGATGAAGCCATGCGGCCGAAACACGTTGTTTGTTTTGAGTATGTAATTAAATAAAAATAAGTAATTCAGCCTTCATGTGAGCGGTGAATCTTCTCATTTGCTGTCAAGATAATTTATATTTAATTAAAATGATGTTATTACATGTTGCCTGGACTTGAGGCCTCATGGAAACGTTTGCAGGCAGTGTTTAGTAATTCAGGATGAGGCTGACATGATTAAAGTACATAAAAGTATCTGTAATCGACCTGGCACAGACGTATTTATAAAGACATGAATGACCTGATTATGTCACAGAAAATGACAAGAAATTGTTCCAAACTAACAATTGTTTTATTTTGATTTGTTCAATTTTAAAATGTAATCTGTGAAAAGCAGATTTCTTGATTTTCAAATATTTTCTAATTTATTTTTAAGAGAAAAAAAAAAAGAAAGCCCACATCGATTTCTTTAATTACGTTTTTTCTGTCTAATTAACAACACATCAAAAAACTCACCAGCCCTCAGGGCCCCTTGTCGTGTGTGGCTGGTAAAATGATGATTTGTTAAACATAATAGAAAATGATTGAATGATCTGTTGAAGATTATTGACTAATAATTGAAGCTCTGCAGACATGATCATGATGACTCGAGTATCAGGGTTGTTTCTAATTAATTTTCCTTTGATTAACTGATCAGTTCATTAAAGCACCATTTTTTTCATTCAAATGATATTTCTAGACTCTGATTTGCAGCGTTGTGTTATTAATGTTTGTTTTGACATGTTTTCATATTTAAAGGTCACATATTATCCTCTTTTTCAAAAGTTTAAAAAAATCTCAGAGGTCCCCAAAACATGTCTGTGAAGTTTCTTGTTCTAAATCCACTCTGATCCTGTATTTGATCATGCTTATAAACCCCTCTATTTCAGCCCTGCTCAGATCAGGCTGTTTCTGTGTCTGTAGCTTTAAATATGTAAATGAGCTGTGTCTGACCACGCCCCTCTCTAGAAGCGGTAGGGTGGCTTGGGTTCTCCTGCTCTACTACTGATTTCAGTACCTTTTCCTCTGCAGTGTGTTTGAGGTGCTGCGCAGTGAGGCGAGGGTGATGGAGGGTCTGCGCTCCCTGCACATCGAGACCCCGTTCATCCACGACATCCTGAAGCTCAACGTCCAGCCCTCAGACTCCGACTATGCTGTTGACATCCGCAACTCTGCCATCAGTGTAAGAAAGTGACAACAGTTTAATGATAACAGTTTAAATACTCATCTGAAAACTTCTGAAAAGATGAGTTTGTGGATGTTTCTGTGGTGTTGAAAATAAATGAATGTTTCATGCAGTTGAGTCAAGATGATTAATAGATCAATGTTTTGATAGAAGTGTACACAGATGTTTCATTAAATCAATCAACAGTAGAACTTTAAATACCGCATACCACTTTAAGGAGTTAACGAGTTTGTTTTATAGAAATATACAAAGTATAGAAATACTCTTTACGTAGAACAGCCCTTCTCACAGGAACATATTATTAGATTTAATTACTGTTGTGTTCTTTTGTTTATTTCTTAAATATTGCAGTTACTTCATACACTTCTTATGACAGGACATTAAAGTGTATCTAAATATGCAAGTAATACAAAGTCATCATGTAAAGGCAACAATATTACCTACCATCCAAAAAGCTGAACATTTATTCTCTTCTTAGACATTAAATAAACAAAAGATGAATGAATGACTTCATAAAGAAAAAGAAAATAATCGGTAGACAATGAAAATAAATGTTTTCTGCTACTCTAGTTCTGTGTAATTTGTAAAAGGTAATTTACTCATTGGCATGCGGCTGCTGCCAGGCTCAGCTTTCTTCTCTCAAACATGTTCTCCTTTTTCATTTTCCAGTGGATTAACAACTTGGAGACGGACCACAGGTACAGCTCATGGCCGTATAACGTGCAGGAGCTGCTCAGGCCCACCTTCCCAGGAGTCATCAGGCAGATCCGCAAGAACTTCCACAATCTGGTTCGTCCGTACCTGATTAATCACCGCCTGCAGAATCCAAATGTGTCTGCACCGTTGTGAAAAATACCAACCTGTGTGTGTGTGTGTGTGTGTGTGTGTGTGTGTGTGTGTGTTGCAGGTGATCATTCTGGACCCAACTCAGGAGAACGCTGTTGAGCTGCTGAGTGTTGCAGAGATGTTTTATTCTAACAACATCCCACTCAGGTTAGTGTTTCAGTCAGCAGGGAGGTTTTGGTCTGTAAGCTAGACAAAAAGTCATCTAGTTATTTTTAGTAGAGATTTCATACATCGCATTATATACATCTTCTAATAAATGAAAAGTGAATTACATCAATGTAAGGACAGTTTATGTAAAAAACTTTTTTATGATGTCACAGTTTGTGAACAAGCAGAAAAATGTTTTTTTGTTTTTGTTATTAAAGATGCTGCAGTGCAGTTGTTTGGATGTGTGTTTATAAATCCATTTGAATTCAGTAGTTTTGTCAGGCAGGTTTGGTAGACCTTTGTTGTCTCCCTGCATGTGGCGTCTCGGGATGGTCAGTTTGTTTGAATACAGATGAAGCTCACAGCACGCTCTCTGCATTCTAACTGTCTGATATACATACGGGAGCCTGTTCATGAAACTTTATTCGGATCCTCTGCGTGTGTTTTTCTAGAATCGGGCTGGTGTTTGTGGTGTCCAATGAAGACGACGTAGACGGTATGCAGGATGCAGGCGTGGCGCTGGTTCGAGCTTACAACTACATCAGCGATGAGGTGGACAGTCAGAGTGCATTTGAAGCCGTCATCTCGGTGCGTGACCTCTCTCAAACAAAGACAATTCTTCTTCTTATTGTCTTAACGAGAATATAAAGTTTGACTCGAGTGACTCTGAAACGCTTGAGAACACCAAGGAGAGATTATTTAAAAGTTTGGTTTGTTTTGTCCTTCCATCTGCTAGATGTTCAACCGGGTCTCCATTGGTGGGAAGCTAAGTGTTGGGGATGTGGTGAAAGTGCTGGAGAAGAGGTTCCCTTACGTGGAGGTCAGCAGCGTCCTCGGAGCCGACTCCAGCTACGACAGCAACAGGAAGGTGAGGGGCTGAAACTGA
Source organism: Labrus bergylta (assembly GCF_963930695.1). NCBI lineage: Eukaryota > Metazoa > Chordata > Actinopteri > Labriformes > Labridae > Labrus > Labrus bergylta. The sequence goes on along the minus strand of NC_089212.1, from coordinate 21,451,970 downwards.
ACTTTAGTGTCCCAGTGGGAGATTTTCCTTGGACTTCTGATGCTGTAATAACATTTTAAAGTACATTCATTCATCAGTAAAACATGTCAGTTAAATAATCTTTAAATTATGTATAGAGCAAATGACTAAAAACATAAATATGTGATCATTAAGAACAATGATGAACAACTGCAGGAGAGACGGGTCTGAGATGATTTTTTGTGCCTGTCCGATAAGTTTACGAAAACACATTTTGTTTTCAGATGACTAAAAAAACTGAATGAGTAGGTTTATGTCAGGTGAGTATCTTATGTTCAAAACATAAACTATATGATACTGTATGTACATAGATGGATACTTTATTTATCCACTGGGGGAAATTCAGGTGTATCCCATAGCTCACACATAAGTTAAAATATTGAACAAACAGTGAAAAGTCACATATTGTCCAAATAAGCAAATTTTTTGCTAACACTGATGTGTCCCTAGTCTGTCTACAATCCCCCTCATTATGAGATAAGTCCATCCTCTCTGCCTTTTGCCGGCTCCACTTTTCAGAAAATGTGTGCTCAAACAGGCCGTTTGGAGATGTTCCCTTTGTGACATCACAAAGGGCAGTAACCCCTCCCCCAGGTGGGCGACACTCCCACAGCTAGGTGTTTGTTCTGCCTTCTCACCGTAAACAATAGGGAACAGAGCAAGAACGCCTGAATTACGTCCCCTTCCAGAGAGGGGGCGTGGTCAAACACAGCTCATTTACATTTAAAGCTACAGACACAGAAACAGCCTGTTCTGAGCAGGGCTGAAATAGAGGGGTTTATAGACACGATCAAATACAGGATCAGAGTGGATTTAGAACAAGGAGCTTCACAGACATGTTTTTGGGAAGCTCTGAGACTTAAATTTGTAGAAAAGGAGGCTAATATGTGTCCTTTAATTTTAAAAACAGGACCACAAACAGAGTCCAGAATAATTAAAAACAGCATAGATAGAATGAACAGATAATTAAAGAGACTTTTCCTGGATCAGTTTTTGATTGATTATACTACAGAAGAAGAACAAGGTCTTTATTACGTCTTATGAGTTTTAGTTCCCTGAGGGCTCTTAATTTGGAGGAAGAATATTGCTGCAACATTTAAAACACACTCCAGATAACAGCATGGATCTTATTAAGTATCTTCTAAGACACAAATCATCTTCTCTCATCCAGCCATACATCTGATGTGGTTCAAGGCTGATGTAATTAGAAGCAACATGTCTCTGTGTCTTCTCTTTCAGGAGGGTCGGGCGTACTATGAGCAGACAGGGGTGGGCCCGTTGCCTGTGGTCTTGTACAACGGCATTCCGTACCAGCGGGAACAGCTGGACCCGGATGAACTGGAGACGGTTACCATGCAAAAGATCCTGGAGACCACCTCGTTCTACCAGAGGGCCGTCTACCTGGTCAGTCAGAGCCTGTTATCATGGTTTGAGTTTATTTGGCACTAAAATCAATTTTCATGCAGTTGAGTCATTATGAATTTAAAAAAACGGACTCTATGGAGACACAGATAAGTACTGAACACCCGCTGTGTGAAATCATCCAATAAATGCAGAATGCTTTGAAAAAATTTCACAACAGACGCATTCACAACATTTCCCCTTCAAATTAAAAGTCTGTGCTTCTAGCAAAACAAAAATTTTTCACAGTGAATAATCCCCTGTAGTGTTGTAATCAAGACCACACTAACCGAGACCAAGACATACCCGAGACCAGAGTCCTCCGAGACCGAGACAAGACCAAGACATTTAGGGACCGAGACTGTGTCTAGACCAAGACCAAGGCAGGGCGAGACCTAGACCAAGACCAAGACCGAGACATTTAGGGACCGAGACAAGACCAAGACATTTAGGGACCGAGACTGTGTCTAGACCAAGACCAAGGCAGGGCGAGACCAAGACCAAGACCAAGACCGAGACATTTAGGGACCGAGACTGTGTCTAGACCAAGACCAAGGCAGGGCGAGACCGAGACAAGACCAAGACCAAGGCAGGGCGAGACCAAGACCAAGACCAAGACCGAGACATTTAGGGACCGAGACTGTGTCTAGACCAAGACCAAGGCAGGGCGAGACCGAGACAAGACCAAGACCAAGGCAGGGCGAGGCCGAGACAAGACCAAGACATTTAGGGACCGAGACTGTGTCTAGACCAAGACCAAGGCAGGGCGAGACCTAGACCAAGACCAAGACCGAGACATTTAGGGATCAAGACCGAGTCAAGACCAAGACCAAGGCAGGGCGAGACCGAGACAAGACCAAGACATTTAGGGATCAAGACCGAGTCAAGCCCAAGACCAAGACATTTAGGTACCGAGACAAGACCAAGACATTTAGGGACCGAGACTGTGTCTAGACCGAGACCAAGGCAGGGCGAGGGCGAGACCAAGACCAAGACATTTAGGGACAGAGACCGAGTCAAGACCAAGACCAAGGCAGGGCGAGACCAAGACAAGACCAAGACCAAGACCAAGACATTTAGGGACAGAGACCGATACAAGACCAAGACCCAAGACCAAGGCAGGAGGAGACAAAACTGAGTAAAAATGCTTTCAATTCCCAGTCGAGACCAAAAGCGATTTCAAGTACTACAGCACTGCCCTGTGCGTTACCAACATCATACAACGACACATATTCACACGTGGTTATCTGAAAGTCTGAAACAGTGACAATAAGAATAACTTCACTTATAAAGCACCTTTAAAAACACAGGTAAACACATGTATTTAACCTAACCATCACAAGACGTCATCAAAGGAACCATCATAAGAACCCAACAACACGAGCCAATGGGTGTATTGTTTGTGCTAATGTGCATGACTTTTTTTTTTCATGTACTGGCACTGTTTCAAAACGGCGTTTAATTAAAAGGAAAATGAAATCATCAGATTAGCTTTAGATGTTTTTTGGGGGAGGAGAATTGTTTTTTTTCTCTTTTTTTTTTTTTTTACGAGTACACAGTGTTGGATCGTAGTGAGAAATATTTTTGTCTGGTAAGCTTCATCTTTGTGTGAGTGTGCCATCTGCCATGTTTTCCTGTTTTAATGTCGTCCCAGCACTCAGAGCAGCCAAATGTTTGAGTTTTTATTGTTTTTTTTCAAAGGCTGTTGTGTAAAGTCTTAACAGCGAAGTAAGCAGTGTGTAATTTAGTTTCAACTCTAGTCCGGATGAAGGACATTCTGTTAGCTCTCACTTTCAATGTTTAACTCAAACTTGTCATTGGAGAACTTTTCCTTCAAAACACAAGTGACTTGACTGCTGTCTTTTCTGTGACTTTTAAAGATGAAAAGACACAGAGAAGCCCCCCCCCTGCCCCCCGGCATCATTTCTGGCTCTGCAGTATCAGTGAGGATTATCTGTTCTGAATTCTTACTTTAACATCTTGACTCTGTGATCTTGTGGCTCGCAGGGTGAACTGGCTACGGATCAAGACGTCGTGGACTTCATCATGAGTCAGCCCAACGTCATTCCCCGAATCAACCCGAGAGTGCTCTCCACCAGCAGAACGTACCTGGACCTGTCTGACACCAGTGAGTACACAGTGTGGTGTAACCTGCTATGAATTAATCATTAGGATGTGGACGATGTTGTTGTTGATATTCAGACATTCAGTGAGGCTTGTCCCTCGTTACTTTTCATGAATCAAATTTCCACTTACAAATATCCATTTCAATATTCAGCAAATTAATTCAAGTTTGTATTGCAAATGTCCCAAAACTTCCATTGAAGGTTTTACTTTTTTTTTTGGAAGCTTCCATTTAAAATCCACTGAAATGTTCTGAAGTTTATTTTATTTATTTAAAAAAAATGCTTTAACTGATTTAAGTGTTAAGACAATCCAGGGACTGAGTCAATTACAGCGTACAAATATATATTTGACTAAATACCTCAACTATTATTCCCTACATGCTCAGCTTCACATCCCTCTATCTCTCTCTCCTTGCAGACAATCACTTCATCGACGATTACGCCCGCTTCTCGACTCTCGACATCAAAGAGAAGAGCACCGCCGTGGCCAACAGCTTGAACTACATGACCAAGAAAGGTAAAACAGTCCTGCGTGGTGACTGTTATTTATAGAACAAACGCTGAATGGCTGACGTTTCATTTCTTTTGTTTTCTAGTGAAGAATTATTGAATCATCCTAAACTCTTGGTGTATTCTCCCTCTGTCCTCTCCTCTTCCTCCTCCTCCTCTCCTTCCTCCTAATCATGCGATTTAAAAAAAAAAAAAAAATGTGCAGGGATGACCGCCACCAACAGGCATGGTAATCACCCTCTTCCTCTGCACCATTTCGCCTCTCCCTCATTTTGCTCTGATCTGTTTTCTGTGAACTCTTACTATCGCTGGCATTGTTTGAATCTGTTTGTGAATCCAGCATCGCGCCTCCATCTGTGCAGCATTTCTCAGAGGACACAAACGACTAATTCTCCGCATGTGACGATCGTAGTGTAGGCTCTGAAGTGTAACTCCTAATAAATGTGTTTACATAACTGCTCACTTCAGTTCTAACATTGTTTTCTTCCATCTGTAGGAGAGCATGGCGGTTCATTCTGTGCTGTTTGTTTTCGCTGCATGGAGGATACGTTGTTGAGAGTTTGATCTTTAGTTGTAGTAAACTCCACAGTGTAGTAACTTTCTTCATGCTATTCTTTTTTTTTCTTGCAGCCCAGTTTGCCACCCACATAGATTTTTATTTTTTTTACCCACTTTACCAAACTGTGTCTTCACTGCACACAATCTTTGAGTCATGAGCTCCTCTGTGTAGGATCATCTGAGTAATTTCACTGACAGGCTGTGTTTCTTCCTTTTTGTTGTCGTCAGATGACGGTTACACCCGCCCTGTGACCTTCTGGGTGGTCGGAGACTTCGACAAACCCTCGGGACGTCAGCTGCTTTATGACGCCATCAGACACATGGTACAAAAAAAAAAAGAAGATTGCTTTGAGATGTTTCATGAGTCTTTAGAAGATGGAGAAATTCAAAGGAACAGAGTGACATTTTGGGGGAAACTCCAAATTACTGTCATGAAAATAAGATGATTCCACTTTTGATTCTTAAATATGACGCAGAGAGAAAGACATCTGTCTTAACTTAGCTTAGCTTGAAGATCTGAAACGGGAACATCTAGCCTAGCTCTGTCCTAAATTACTCCTAACTGGAACCTGTAAAGAAATAAGGGATACGATCAATACGATACGATAAGCCTTCATTGACCCTAAAGGGATATTCATTCTTACAGATTCAGATTGATTCTACTGCAAGTCAGATATCAGATAAACATGCAACAGCACAACTATTTAACAGGTAATTTCTCATTTGTTTAATCTGAAAACAACAAAAGTAAAGAACCTAGGTTGTTGTTCCTGGAGTTACAGCTGCTCTGAAACACAATAAAGCAGTAGAAATACAGTTATTCTATCTATATGACTATGTTGTGTTTAAGAGCAGACTGAATTTCCCCCAGGGGATTAAAAAAGTATTCCTGAATCTGAATCTGAATCTGAGTCCTCACTGGTGCCTCAATGTGATGATTGAACCGCGGATGACTTGTACCAATGGGCCAAGAAAAAGCTCTGCACATCCGGTGTCATTCTTACACTTCAGTTTTTTAAAGAACCTTCCTCAGGGGTTCTCTAACTTTTTTGGCTAGTTTACCCCCTTTCAGAATTTCTTTGAGCCAAGTACCCCTTTGTCCGGCCAAGAACATTTTTCAGGAAATAATTTGGGAAAAGAACATGAATAAATTGATGTGTGTGGTCTTCATGCATTCATACATAATGCAAGCTATATTATAAATGAATATCCTCAAGTTGGAAATAGTGCCCTATTAAATGTTGCATAGAGAACATGTGCTGTTAATTAATTTGTCTTTAATCAGTGAATGGATTTTCCTAGAAATCATTATATTTGTTTGTTGTGGTGCAACTTTTTCTAAAGACATTTGTCACGTACCCCCATTTTAGAAACACTGCTCTGAAGCGCAGAGATATGAAAGAGTGGTGTCTTATTCTCATCCAGCTCTATATAAGATATTAAAACAGTATTTCCCCAGAGTGTTCAACCTCCTTCAAGTTTTAGTTTGAAGCATTTAAAGATTTTTTTAATTCTAATTTAAATCAAAATAACGGCTAACACCAAAACTTAGATTAACTCCCATGTTTCTTTGAGTTTATTTGCTTTAATATTTTCTAAATGATAATTATTTAAACCGTATCATGTGACTCTGAAGGTAGTATTGTGGTGAGTCTGAACCTGATGAGTGTGGGTTTGTAGGCGTTATCATTAAAAAATGAACATATCGATTAGGAGTAGAATTCTGTTATTTTTTTGTTACTTGTGAATGTGTTGAGATTTGACTGCTCTAACAAACCCTTCACTGACGTTTTCCTTTTTCTACATCAGAAAACCAGCAACAATGTCCGCCTGGGGATGATCAACAACCCGTCAGACACTCCGTCCGAAGAGACGAGCCGCGTGGCCCGAGCAATCTGGGCCGCCATGCAGACTCAATCTGCCAACAACGCCAAGAACTTCATCACCAAGCTGGCTAAAGAAGAGACGGCTGCGGCTCTGGAGAAGGGAGTCGACATCGGAGAGTTCGCTGTCGGGGTGAGAGGCGACGATTGTGATTATTAAATGATCTCTCTGTTTTTGAAGCACTTTTTATCCCTTCTTTTCCCTTTGATCAATTGCCTACAAGTTTGTTCTGTTGTCGCCTCAGGGTATGGATGTGTCATTGTTTAAGAGCGCCTATGAGGGTCATAAATATGACTTCCTGCTCTCCCACGCCGCCTACTGCCGAGATGTGCTCAAACTGAAGAAAGGACAGAAAGCAGTCATTAGCAACGGAAGAGTGAGTCACACTCTGGATTCTTATTGTTTCAAAAAATAATAATAATCTTACCCGCACTGAAATGATAAATATACTTATCTTTTATGAATAAAGTAAATCAATACTTACCTTTTGTCTCCTGAATGCAGATCATTGGTCCTCTGGAGGAGGAGGAAGTGTTCAACCAGGATGACTTCCTGCTCTTAGAGAGCATCATCCTGAAAACATCCGGAGAGCGGATTAAAGGCAAAGTCCTGCAGTTTGGAATCGAGGACGACCGGTACTTTACCTCCCTTCATGACAAGCGTAGACTCTCTCAGTGTTGAACGTAGAATAGAAAAACAACTTGATTTGTCCATTATGTGGAGGATTGTCTTTGGCTTCACAAGAACAAAAACAAAAACATGAGGACAAACTAGAAAATATTTCAGGACAGTGAGAGATTAGAAGAGCACTTGGAGTCCTTGAAAACATCACCATCGACTCTGTTTGTAAATAGAAATCAGTGTTTAGCTCAGTGATAAGTTAGTTTTAAAAACAGGCATTTCATAATCCATTGTGCTGTTAAAGATGTCAGAACTTGGGGGAGGGGGAGTGGACTGTTTTTTGTTTTTACCCTAAGAATTGAATAACTTAATTCCGCTAAGGACAAATGGTTATTCTTTTTTTTTTTTTGTGACTCATGGCAGTCTGAAGCACTTGACACCAGGAGTGCAATGGAGGAGCGGGGTCACTCGTTATGTCGAGTGCTTTCTTCTCAGTGTTCAGCTTTCACCTGTCATAAAGTGTCACCCTATGATTTTACTGGCTGTATTGACCTCTCTTTTTCCTCTTTCCATTTCACATCTAAGTGTTTGTACCATGCTACCACGTTAGAAGAGAAAATGCTTTCTACCAGATTCTTGTGAAACATTTCAAGAATCTTTTGACTCACCCTGAACTCATTTATCTTCCTGAGTAGGTGTAGCCTCTGCAGAGCTGTTTCAAAGACACAGTCTGTGAGAGAGAGTAATATTTGAGATTGCGCTGATTGTTTAATTTATTTTTTAATTAAAGTGATTTTTCTCTCAGGGCCAGCGACCTGGTGATGAAGGTGGATGCTCTTCTCTCCTCCCAGCCCAAAGGAGAGGCACGGGTTGAATATGACTTTGCAGATGATCGCCACAGGTAAAGATTTAATACTCGCACATAATTAAGATGAGAAAATGTTACCTGTGTAGAGTTTAAGGCTCCATTAAAAATACATCTGAAACATAATAGGTGGAAACTTACAGTTTTGCCTGTTGATGAATGAAATGAATTGTTTCAATCAGCGTGTGTTTAGGAATCAGAATCAGCCGTGTATGTAAGTTTGTTTAACTTTCCTCACCTCTGATTTGTTCTCAGTGCTGTGAAGATCCGGCCTAAAGAGGGCGACGTCTACTTTGATGTCATCGCCGTCGTTGATCCTGTAACCCGAGACGCACAGAAACTAGCTCCTCTCCTCGTGGTGGGTTGAACTAAATCCCCTGCTTGGACTGAGTTCTAATAAGATCTGTCCGGTTGAATCACCTGGCCCTCACCTCCACCCTCTCCACATTTCTAACCTGTCTTTCCCTCCTTGACGTTCGCTCTCCGCAGGTTCTGAAGCAGCTGGTAAACCTCAACCTACGCGTCTTCATGAACTGCCAATCCAAACTGTCAGAGATTCCCCTCAAGAGGTGAGGACAGTAGAGTACTCAGTAGAGTGGGTCTGATCTCTCTGCTTTTTTCTGCATGGAGCTTACATCTTCAAAGTACTTATAGAAGGATTTACAAAAGATGAAGCACTTAGACCTTTACAAATCAAAGTACTGTACTGCTTTAATGCTGATATTTGAAGGGTTAGGACCTTAGTTAGCAGGTCACTGTATTCATAGAGCTTCTAAAAACATCCATATTCTGACTCTCCCACCTCTGTTTAAAGTCAAACTGTGTGTTTCTTCACAGTTTTTACCGCCACGTCTTGGAGCCTGAGGTGTCCTTTCAGGTCGACGGTAGTTTTGCTCCGGGCCCCTTGGCTAAGTTCCTGGACATGCCTCAGTCTCCCCTCTTCACCCTGAACCTCAACACCCCCGAGAGCTGGATGGTGGAGTCTGTGCACACCCGCTACGACCTGGACAACATCTACCTGGAGGAGGTACAGCTCATGTTTTTGTTGTTGTGAGGGTTAGGTCAGGATCAGTCGTGATGACATTTTTAAAAGTTTATCTCGGGAGGTTTTTCTTTCCAGCTTTATAATCTGAAACTTAGAAGTGTCAACGCTACTAAGTACTAGTAGTTGAACATACCGTAAGAGGAACAAATAATGAGCTCCGATCTTGGAGCTGGGAATGACATCATGCCCGAGTTAACCGCGTTCCTATTGCGAGTTGGCATCAAGTCGGACAAGCAACGTGAACGCCTCCAGGAGCACGTTTGTTTTGTTAGCTAACACCAGGTGATGTCAACACACTGGGATAGTTTGCCCGCTACAATAACATGACACCATGTCCACAGATAGAACTAGCACGATACTATTGGTGTTGATTTAATTACACAAACAGAGGACTAAGCTGCTGATAAACACAATAGTTTATTTAATTTTAACAATAGCCATGTTGGATTTTAACTCGGACTACTGATGTTACTCCGAGTTGGAATTTGCGACTTCAGGGGTGCGTTCCTGATGATGTAACAGACCGGCACCTCGAATTTTCCGACTTCCGAGATCAAAATGAACGCATCATAAACTCGACCTTTTCCGCACGCCTGTGTTTGCAGGTGGAGAACATCGTCGCGGCAGAGTACGAGTTGGAGCACCTCCTGTTGGAAGGTCATTGTTTTGACGTGAGTTCGGGCCAGCCGCCGCGCGGACTCCAGTTCACCCTGGGTACCGCCTCCGAGCCGGTCATCATGGATACAATCGTCATGGCGAACCTGGTGAGTTATTGAGGAGTGAATCCTTTCATCCTGTTGTGTAACACCTGAGAGCAGAAAGTTTCTGAAAACACAAACACTGTGAATCTCCTGTGCTCTGCTCTGTAGGGTTACTTTCAGCTGAAGGCAGCTCCGGGCGCCTGGATCCTCAAGCTGAGGAAAGGTCGCTCTGATGAAATCTACAAGATTTACAGGTAAGAATGTGGACTTTGGGTTGTCTTGGGTTACAGAGTTGAAATGTCTTATTATTTTTAAAAATCCAGCCTGTCCTCTGACTTGTGGATTTCCTCTCTGTTCTGATCTTTTTATTTTTTATTTTTTATACCCGCTCTGTCTTGTGTTGCAGCCACGATGGCACCGACTCTCCAGCAGACTCTGATGACATCGTAGTCGTGCTGAACAACTTCAAGAGCAGGATCATTAAAGTCAAGGTCAGTGTAACGTCTTACAAAGTGATCACAATATTAATGTATAAACTAAACTGAAACAAATCCTCTTTAACGAGCATCAATATATTTTTAGTTTTGTTCAGTCTGACTAGAAACTAGAAGCTGCGCTGATTCTTTTCAGTCATGCAGAACATATACATATAAATAACGTGTAAAATTATTCATCTAATTGGGTAAATTTACATGTCATGAATGTGGCCACATGCAGACACACTCTGAATTACAAACACAACAACATTCCCAAAGGTCATCCCGAGACGCCTGTGGGAATAAATAAGACAATAAATATAGAGATCAAAGCCTGGAAATGTGGCTCAATAGATCACAGCAATCTATGAATGTAAAGTTTAAATCTACTTATTTATATCTTTGATGAACTCCCCTCATCATTAAAGGTTCCCTGTAGACTTTCATGTGAACATATTCTCTGTTTACATTCAGTGCGAGAGGATCCTCGAGCTATTAGAAACATGTTCAGGGGGTTTTCTTCCTCATAAAGAGTTTTTGAAAAGCATATTTTTCCTTTAGTATTGAGACTTAACTAGCTTGTAGTTGTCATGTTAACTGCTTTTGTTGGGAAATAAGTGTGAATCTTGTCCCACCAGAGCCACCTGTAGCTCAGTGAAGAAGTAAAACCCAGAGCTGAAATGTGCATCAATCTGTCAAAAACTACAGATCACCTTTACATGTTTAATATGGAACGATCTGGATTAAAATGGACCAAAACGAGGCGCCGCTGGACGAGCAGTTAGGGTGCACACTCTGTGTACAGAGGTTGCAGCTCTCAAGGCAGGCAGACTGGGTTCAAATCCGACCTGTGGCTCCTCTTCTGCAAATCAATCCCCACTCTCTCTCTCTCTCTCCCCTACTTCTGACTCTATTTCCTGTCCTATCTTTACAATAAAGGAATAAAAAGACCCAAAATAAATCTTTAAATATACATATATATATATATTCCAAAAGGACTAGATGTACAGTATGTTATCCATTTACTAACTAACTGGGTTCAAATTGTGTTGATCAGGTCCAGAAGAAACCGGACAAGTTTAACGAGGAGCTGCTGAGTGACGTCACCGAGGAAAGTGACGATGGCTTCTGGAAATCTCTGACCAGGTAGAGCTTTCATTTCAAGAATGTGCTCGTTACTGCTTCATCAAAAAGTTAATAAAGACACCAATAAACAAAATCATTGTAAAGTGCATCAGTGCATATCCTTATATATAAATAATCAGATTTTCTATCATCAGTTTGTTTTATTTTAAAAGTACGACTGAATATCAAAATGTTTAATAAGATGTCTGTTCATGGATAAATACGTCTTCTGATATTAAAAAGTATCTGTTTCTTTAAAGTGAGCACTTCTTTGTCTCCTGTCTCTCAGAGGGTTCACAGGTGGAGGAAAGTCAGAGGAACAGAAGCAGGAGAAGGACGACGTCATCAACATCTTCTCTGTGGCCTCGGGGCATCTGTACGAGAGGTTCCTGAGGTGAGACGGAGAGAGGGGAGAGTGTCGTATCAGTCAGAGTCCTCCAAATCTTAACATCCCCTTCCTCTTATGTGTACAAAGACTTATTTGATTTTGGTGCCTTTGTTCCCCGAGCTCTGTCACCACCACTCTTTTGACTCTCCTTTCCCTCTCAGGATTATGATGCTGTCAGTTCTGAAGAACACCAAGACTCCTGTCAAGTTCTGGTTCCTAAAGAATTACCTGTCTCCCACTTTCAAGGTAGGATTTTGATTTTTTTTTTTTTTCTTCCCCTGGTGTTACTTTTGAAAAATCAGCTGGCTTCTCATCGTTGATGCAGAGATTTTCTCTGACGGCTGCAGCCCTTTCTCTCCGTCTGTCGGTGATCTGAGCTTCAAACAGGAGTTCTGAGAAATGAAGGTGAAACATCCAGCAGGGGAGAGATCTCCTGATTTAAGGAGAGGACTTCAGAGATTTCTCCGGCTCATCATTATAATTCTTGCTTTCTTGCTTCTTTCACCCTGGTTTTTGTTGCTAAGCCTCGTTATCCTGCAGATGATATTTTGTTTTGTGACTGTTTCTATTTGTAGAGGGCACACAAGAGAAAACACACCTAGACTCTCCAGTGTTTTTCCTGCAAATTAAAGGTCACATATTATACAAAATACACTTCACCGTGTTTTTCTAACTAATATGCGTCACTAGTCTGTCTGCAAACCCCCCAATTATGAGAAAAGTCCATCCTCTCCGTCTTTTGCCTGCTCCACTTTTCAGAAAATGTGTGCTCAAACAGGCCGTTTGGAGATTTTCCATCATGACATCACAAAGGGCAGTAACCCCTCCCCCAGGTGGGTGACACTCCCACAGCTCGGTGTTTGTTCTGCCCTCTGAGTCCGCCTTCTCACAGTAAGAATTAGGGCATGGAGCAAGAAAGCCAGAGCCACCCAAGCCCTTCCAGAGAGGGGGCGTGGTCAGACACAGCTCATTTACATTTAAAGCTACAGACACAGAAACAGCCTGTTCTGAGCAGGGCTGAAAGAGAGGGGTTTATAGGCGTGATCAAATACAGGATCAGAGTGGATTTAGAACAAGAAACTTTACAGACATGTTTTGGGGAGCTCTGAGACTTATTTAAACTTGTTAAAAAGGAGGATAATATGTGACCTTTAAGAAAAAATCTGAAGAAATTTGCTGCAAAATAACTGCAAACATCAATAAGATAATATAACATTAAGTGATCAATAAAACTTTCAGGGTTTACATCCACTTGCTCATCCATCTGTTTAAGTGTTTTAGTTAACTTGTAAAGCTTGACAATGAATCATGTAGTGAAAACATCTCCCAGATCAACAAATACACATTTCATAACACTGACAGGTTGTTTTTGTGCCCGATCACTTTGCAGGAGTTTATCCCCGACATGGCGAAGCAGTATGGTTTCCAGTACGAACTGGTCCAGTACAAGTGGCCTCGCTGGCTACACCAACAGACCGAGAAGCAGAGGATCATCTGGGGCTACAAGATCCTGTTCCTGGACGTGCTGTTTCCTCTCGCTGTCGACAAGATCCTGTTTGTAGACGCAGACCAGGTTAGTTCATACAAGAGGAACTAGACGACAAAGCAGACATTTTGAATCGCTGCAATCAAAATATAGTTACAAATATAGCATTGGTTATAATCTCTGGATTTTCCTTTGGACCAAAAATATTCAATTCTCTAGAAATGTAACAGGTTTGAATCATCTTTCTTGGAAAATGTAATAAAGCATTAGATGTTGGAGTTTAAATTGTTGCGCTTTCTTATAAGTTATATAGCCTTTACTGGATTGGACAGCTGAAGAGACACAGGAAATGTTAGGAGGAGAGAGAGGGGGATGACATCAGCGAGGACTGCAACCTCTGTTCATGAGCCGCTAGGTTATACAGCGCCCAGTTGTTGCACTTTCACACGTGATCTTACTAACAATGCTCTAAAGTTTAAACACTACATGGATCAGAGGGATATCAATCTGATAATTCTTCAATAATTATGAATTGTTAAAGTCTGATTTTGGGTCAAAAGTGACAAAAACATCACAATTAATAGATTCGTTGGACGTACTGGACGAATGACACATTTAGAAAAGCAACTCGGTGTTGTTTGCTCTCCTCCAGATTGTGAGAACAGACCTGAAGGAGCTGCGTGACTTCGAGTTAGACGGAGCTCCGTACGGCTACACTCCGTTCTGCGAGAGCCGGCGGGAGATGGACGGCTACCGCTTCTGGAAGTCGGGCTACTGGGCGAGCCACCTGGCCGGCCGTAAATACCACATCAGGTACAGACAAGAACACACACACACACACACACACACACATTTTAATCCTTTCATGCATGTTTCATGTGCTTCTGTCCTTTGTCTCCCGCAGTGCGCTGTACGTGGTCGACCTGAAAAAGTTCAGAAAAATAGCTGCAGGAGATCGACTCAGAGGACAGTACCAGGGGCTCAGCCAAGACCCCAACAGCCTCTCGAACCTGGACCAGGTCTGTGACTCCGTCTGTCCATGTCTGACATGTTAATGTGAATGTTGTTATTCTGAAGTCTTAGATGGTTTTAAAGGGATTTTTTTTACATCTTACACTTATTGTAGTACCATTAGTTGTCCCTTTGGTATTCAGGAGTTTGTTATTACCCAGCAGCCTTCATTGTGAGAAATGACACATTTCATCTGATCCGTCTCACCATGTCAGTGTTTGCTTATTGCTGTTTCCTCTGCTCATGATTTAATGACAACAGAAATTAAACAGGCCAGACTTAAAAGGCAACAAGAAAATCTTTTAAAAACACTCATTGTACCTACATGACCATAAAACTGAACAAAAACAAAGGAGGCAGATGGTGACAATGCAGGATGAAAGGAGTGTGTAGAGTGGATTCTTCTCCCGATGCTCGTCTGTACGTTAAAGATCAAACTGAAGAATCTGAAGTCTGACTAAGAGGAAACTAAAGCTTTAAAAGAACGTGTCCTCCTGGGTTAGAGTTAAACAAAAACAAAAAAGTTACCTGTAACAGATGTTCCCAGCTGTCTCTTCCTCCTTTATTGGTCTCATTGTGAGTTTTTTTTTTGTTTTTTTTCAGGATCTGCCCAACAACATGATCCACCAGGTGCCCATCAAGTCTCTGCCTCAGGAGTGGCTGTGGTGCGAGACCTGGTGTGACGACAGCTCCAAGAGGAGCGCCAAGACGATAGACCTGGTAACAACAGTGTGTGTGTGTGTGTGTGTGTGTGTGTGTGTGTGTGTGCGTGTGTGTGTGTGTGTGTGTGTGTGATTAATATGTAGTATAAGTGCGTTAAAATATATAAAAAGAAAAATCCTAAATCTGCAGGACCCTGTACAGTTCGACAGTGTTGCAAAGTCAGTGATGTGTTTTCTTAAAGATTGTAATACTTCTAATGAGCCACCAGAGGGCAGACAAATCAACTGTAAGGATGTTATCTCTGATTTTGGGAAAATGTAGTTACTGAACAAGTTTCTGAGGTTAAATTAAGTCACTGAGAACTGCTGAAAAACACAATTTAACTCAAAAAGAATTTGCTTTTAACTTGAGCCATGTTTTTACAACACCTTAACCAATGCTTCACACACACATAAAACAGATGTACATCAGGTCACATCATCATCATCTTATTTAAAACAACTCGGGTATATCCTGCCACTATCATCCTCCAAACTCATCCGTCCCCTTCTTTCAGAGAGAAGAGGGAACTCACAAATGACTCAAACTTTTTAAATAAGGATAAAGATCAACTCAGTGCAGCACAGAGCTGCAATCAGAGTGATGCCACCAAACTTAATGAAACCATGAACCAATGAGACAGAACAAGGCAGTCTACACTGACACAAGAGTAAGATGACTCTTAACTAGGGGCACCGGTAGCTTAGTGGTTAGTGTGCACGCCCTATGATCTTAAAATGGTTGAACGATGCCCTTGTTGCATCAGGCATTAAACAAACACAATGTTTCCACAGAACACTGTAACAAGAGGAGAGCTGTTTATAAAAACACTACATGGTTCTGAACAAACTGGAGTAAAAGCAGAAGAGAAATCCCATTTTTACTCCAACCACCTGTGAGCATCATAGTTGATTTTCTTGTTTTTTTATCCTGATCTTCAGTGTAACAACCCCATGACCAAGGAGCCCAAGCTGCAGGCCGCGGAGAGGATCGTGGCCGAGTGGGCCGATTACGACCAAGAGATTAAACGTCTGCAGACCAGAGTCCAGAAGGTAGCAGGACACACAGAGAAGCAGCAAAACGCAGGTATCCTCATGACACACTCCTTCAAATACAGTTTGTGCTTGTTTAAAAAAGAATAATAATTATAGAGCAGTGTTTAAATTCAATGTCCATCCAGTGATTTTCTGAAACGGAGAAGTCAGCAGGTTCTGTATAATTGTGTGAACTAGTGTTGTAGTCGAGACCCCACTGACCAAGACCAAGACCAGATACCTTAGTGCATCGAGACAGAGTCAAGACCAAGGCAGGCCGAGACTGGAACAAGAAAAAGACATTTAGGGATCGAGGCAGTGTCAAGACCAAGACCTTAAATACAAATGAAAAATCCTCATCTTGTGTGCAGTGGGCGTGTCACTTACTCCAACGTAACACGAGAATGTTGCAGCCTTAACCGGGGGATAGAAATCAAATTACAAGTGAATTGAAGTTATTTTAGAAACAGGCGTTTTCCTTCTGATCACAGTGATGACGTGGAAGCCTATCAGTGGTGGTCTTGATTTAAAATCTGGAGTCCAGTCTGACACCGAGACAAGAGCGAGTAATAATGTTTCGATTCCTAGACCTTCAAAAGAGGTCTCGAGACCAAGACTGATTTTGAGTACTACAACACTAACGTGTCCTGATGATGATGATGTGACAAATATCTGTCCTGATCTTGAACATGTTTATCAGCCTGACACTTCCCTCTCCTTTGTTTCAGACTCTCACACCGAGCTGTGAGGATCGTTCAGTGTTCGACATGAAGACAGGACTGAACTCTGTTTAAAGAGTCTTTCCATGACAAGGATCCTCTCCTGCCTGAGGAGAGGGACGGGGGGGGGGGAGACTTCTGACACACTGACCCCCACACACCAGTGCTCAACTGTTTTCTGTCCTTTAGTCCCATCTGAAGAGAAGTCCAAAAGCTGGTTTATTCTGTATGTGTGAGTGCCAGTGATGAGAATGTTTTCATAAATCAAGAAGTTTAATTTTTATTTTATTTTGGGTGTCGTTGTCTTTGCTCTGTATGTCATGTGGGTCTATGTTTGCACTGAGTGGGGTGTCTTTGGTTCGGGCTGTGGTTGAAGCACAAAGGGAGGACGAGCTCAGAGCACCTCACTGCTGCTCCTCTGGAGGTTTTGATCTTTACCAAACATTTGGTGTTGGGATGGATTTCTGCACAGTCACCGTCATAAAATGAGAATGAGGCTGTTAGGCTTTCCTATGAGCTCGTAAAGGGGACAGGGGAACGTTTTTAAACGTCTTTTTTCAAGGGTTGATATGAAGAACTCGACTAAAATAAATCAAATGCCAAATTTCAGACATATGAACTCACACTGGAAACCCTGATAGTGATAAATATATACATATAAACCCTTATGTATGTATCTCACTATGGTTTTATGGCATCAAAGTGCTGATTTCCAAAAAAGATGATCCTTGTAATTCTTTAAATCTGATACTGAATAAAAAAAGAATTAACAAAGATTAGTTTTTTAAATCTTCTTGGTAGAATTCTGAATTTCCACAGCAGACCAACATAATGTGTTTTGCAAAGTCAAACTTCAGATATATCATAAATCAAAGGGTCTGGAAATGAAGGTCAAGCTTATTCATTCAGATCCCGTTTCTATGGCGATGGGGATCCCATAGTTTAAGAATCATTTAAAACTTTAGGAGATGTTCAGTGTTTGTTTACAAAGCTAAACTTTCTCTCGCTCTACATCTAGAACTGAAAGGCAACGCTGATAATGTCCCGTCTGGTATTTGAAATAAAAAATGAAAGATACTCGGGCGGCAGAGACTCACGGAGGCTCGTTTGGGTTTTTTTAGTACAAAGTTTGATTCAAGAGACGAGGGGACAGTTTGTGGTACTGTAAGGGAAGCTCAGCCTTGATGACTTTGGACTTCAGCTGCAAAATTATTTGTTTGTGTTGTTTGTGTCTGGTTCTGTTGTGGCTGTGAGATATTTTTGTTAAATAAAAACCCTCCAATGATAAATGGTCAAGTGTATTGTCAGTGTTTTATAAATGTTAACCGATGTTGAAACGTTTGACACCACAGGAGTGACTCCGGGGCGACTCAGTTGGTCTCTTCGATCCCGAGCTCCTGCAGCCACATGTCCGATGCTTCCTGCTGCTTTGTGGGCGGTGTGTGATTAAGTTACTTTCCATAGCAGCCTCTGCCGTCAGCGTGTGAATGTGTAGGTGTGACAGCGCTTTACAATCAGTCCATTTACAATCTACGATACTGAGCCTGGACTCTGCTCTCCACACACAAAACCTGTTAGTGGAAGGTTTCAGACTTTTATTGTGATCCATTTGAAAAAAGCTTTTACAAAAAGGTAACATTCAATTTATACACCATTTCTTTAAAAAAAATCACTTAAAATAAGGTTTTTGATACAACAAATTCAGTTTACTAAGTAATGGCTTCTATAAACAAAATGTGAAAATAAAGAGAATATACATGTAAATGAATGCTACACACATGAGGACAAACTGAGGAAAGGGTTACATTAATTAAAAAAATAATAATAATAATAATGATGGCATGATTGTTTTCCTTTAACTTGAGTGATATCTGACCAGAAGAACCATCAGAGCAGTTACTGCAAAAAAAACAAAAAAAAACAAACCCCACGTCGTCTGGTTCCCAACTGGAATGTTCAATCACAAACACCCTCGAGGGGTCTGATCGGTAACGTTTTGCATCCGCTTGTGGGTTTTCTCTTCTCATGGCAACATCGGTGCATGTTCTCCTCCTGCAAACCATGTGCGGCTGACAACGACAGAAAACCTGCAGAGGTAACCTCTAGTCTTTAAAACCGCTTCGATTTTTGCAACACTTACATTGTCAAACAGACGGAAAGCAAAGAAAAAAAAAAAGAAGAAGTGAATTTACAACAAAATAGGAGCGGGAAACAATAATTCGACGTGTACAAACACAGTGGACAGTGGGGCTCGTGAGGACAGACGAGACATTCTGTTCAGACTGACCCGATGCTGGAAGAAACTGCATCTATTTCCACCCCCCCACCCGAACTCGATGACGGAAAACATCAACTTCAGATCAGTTTAACAGTGGTGCTGACGTCCTGCGCTGACCGCCAGCCGAACAGCCCGCTCTGCTTGAAGCAGCACTGCATGACATCAGCGTCAGCCCTCATGTCGACTGTCAGTGATCGGGGTGACAGCTGCTGAAAAGTTTGGGGAAACCAGCTCATTTGCTTTGTCGCAGAGTTTGAGGAGAAGATTGACACCACTCACATTTCTGTGCACCAAGTACGACGGATTAGCTTAGCTTACCATAAAGACTGAAAACAGTGAGGGGAGTGGTCACCTAGCCGGGCTCTTTCTAAAGGTTACAAAAATCTGCCTACAATCACCTGACGCTTCTTTAGTTCACACATTGTACCTACAGTCGTTTTTTAATCTCTACACACCCTGAAATGAAAGAGTCTATTTGCTCTTCTACAGAGGAATATGTACGGGACTATTTCTCGGCTGGGAGCAAAAACTTCCTGCAGTGTCGCCCTGGTGTTCTAGCAGGAAATCTTAGTTTTTGTTTCGCTGAACTAAAACTAAGATACAAAGATATATATCATGAGCTTTTGAGGTTAAAGTCAGATTTGTTAAAAGAGTCGGTGTAACAGTGTTTGTGCTAAGCTAAGCTAACCAGTAGTTTATCAAACACAAGAGGTGTCATTCTTCTCTGTCAGCTGCTGGACTGAAGACAAATGTCCAAACGTTCTGCGTTATGATGACATTAAGATCATTTTTGGGGACAACAGCAGCAGCAGCAGCAGCAGCAGCAGCAGTGTGACAGTTCAGCCTGGATCGAGTGCTGCTTCAAACAAACCGCGCTCAGTTCTGTCAAAACTCACCCGACACAAAAATTCAATAATCCCAGAGAGGTTAAGCCACTTCCTTTTCTTTCTCGGTCAGAAACTCCTCCTCCTCCTCCTCCTCCTCATCATCGTCTCCATTTCACAAACACATTAATATCCGTTACAGTTACATCATCTGCAAAGCTTAAAAAACACATGCACCTCCAGCATTTTATACAAGAGTATGATACAAAATAAGGCATTTCATTGTGTTGAGTATTCATGTCAAGTGTTAATACATGTTTGTGTGTGTGTGTGTGTGTGTGTGTGTGTGTGTGTGTGTGTGTGTTGACGCGTGTACATAGCGACCACATTTGAATGTTATTTTTTTGCCTGCCTATAAAAAGACTGCAAAAACAAACATAAAGTCATGATAACTCTTACTTAAAATATATATATTTGTCATATATATTTACGTATATATTCATATGTAAAAAAAAAAAAAAAAAGAAAAGAAAAGAAAAAGGTAAGAGGGAAAAGTAGCCCAAAAGGTCCCTGTGATAGGCCAGTTCTCAAAAATAAAATTTAAAAAAAAAATCTCACCCCATTGGCCCCCTTATTCCATAACCTCAGCAGGCGCCACCGTGACCAGCTGTAAAGGGATCTCCTGATTGCCTACGAGGTCATGGGTGGCGGCCTGGAGGATTAGCGTGGTTCCGTCGGCAGTGATGAGGGTGTCAGTGGTGGGCGGGGACGTGGAGGGGACCCCACCTTTTTTATTCTGGTGAGTCTTTATGTGCTTGGCCAGGTGGTCGCTCCGCATGAATCTCTTGGCGCACTCTGTGCACACAAACTTCTTCTCTCCTGTGAGGACGAAGAAGAAACATGAGACGGGGTTAGGAGAGGAAACAAACCTTCACAGTATGACTAAACAGACCAGACCCATAACGACCACTTCATCAGTGTTGACAAATAGAGGTGTGTCGACCCGTGTGTAACGGTAAACTGTGGTTAAGGAAACTTATTAACAGTCTAATACGTTTTTTTTCTTAACAGAGGGCTTTGTTTTTTAATTATTCAGTTCCGTAATGAGTGTGTGGGCTTACAGAATCATTCAGAGATGCACCGATCCAACTTTTTTCACTCATCTTTTTCTGATACCTATGTGCAGATATTTTTATAATCATAACAAATAGTGCTATTTGTGTTGTTGGTATTATGTGCAAGGCTACACAAAGCTGTGGTAAACCAGACATTGAATTGTGCTGGTTTCATACAAACAGGAAGCAGAATTCATGTAGTTGAGCTCTCAGCCTACAGTGAAAGTTGTGAAGCGGCCTGCAGACCCACAGCCGCAAGTCGTTCTGCCCACCTCCGCTGGTCACTCGTTAAACTTAATGCAGGAGTCTTTCAACCAAAAGAGCGTTCCACGAGGTTTATTTATGGAACATTATTCCACCGTTTGCTTTAAATGCATGATTATGACCTCGTGAGGGAGAGAAAAAAAGAAGAAGTGTTGCACAGCCAGCCTGGTTTGTGTCACTATGTTTCCAAGCACAGCTTTCAATCAGCGTGCAATACACAATGAATGAGGATGAATTTTCAATCGCGTCACCTCAGGTGTAGCGTGTGATGTGAGGGCCGCACCCGCGGTAATGACATCACGTGTGTCAGTATTTCATACTGGTATAATGGTCACATCCTTACACACCGGATTTCAAGGCACTTGTTTATAAGCTTTAAATGAACTCCAGACATAAACACTGTGCCCTTTAGTTTGAACTAAATATTATAATACATTAAACAAATGTATATAAAAGGTGGAGATGACTTAGAAATAGAAAGGCAGACTGTAGACTTGATCCACAACACTTCCATACCTGTGTGTGTCCTCCTGTGTCTCTGCAGCTCGTCGCTCCGGGTGAACCTCTTCCCACAGAACATCCAGTTGCAGACGAAGGGTCTCTCTCCGCTGTGCCAGCGCAGGTGAGCTCGCAGGTGAGACGTTTTCCCGTAAACCTTCCCGCAGCCGGCGATGTGGCAGATGTGCTGCTTCTTTTTCCCCATGCCGGACCCTCTGTGAAATACATGAAGCATAAAGAGATGTCTAGACGGTACAAATATGTTCAATCATAAGAGTGTGAGCAATTTAAGAACAGCAAAAGTTAAATTACTGTTATGAAACAATATTCTTTACCACTATGATGACAAAGGAAACATTTGCATTTGGTATTTACATGGATGAATTTGCAAGCAAACAGATTTGAATAAAACATTCAAATTTGATCAAGAAATCCAACAACTGAAAGCTTTATTTCACATCAACATGAGAGCTCAAACCAGTAAGAAGAGTCTGAGGCTGCGTTCAGACGGAAAGCCTTATTGCACAAGTCAGATTTAGTTTTTGTTTTTCAGGGCCCATGTGGTTGAGCCTGTTGAAGGTGGCAATGCTGGGTTGGTTGTGGTGGCAAGTGAGGGCTGTAAGTAGGTCATGTCAGGTCAACTTATCAGTAGGGTATGATGGGTTTCTTCACTGATTACTGATCAGAACTGATGTTCTAAAAACCCCTGAAGAAGAACATAGTTCAAAAAGGTAACTTTAGGGGCAACTCTGCTTTTTCAGTATGAAAATGGTTCACTTCTTGTCAGGGTACATCACCATTGTGACTCCTGCTGAACACCTATTTGTATTCATGATAGTGCAGAACTGTAACGGATGTCCCTCACACTGTGGTTTAAGTGTTATGCTTTCTAACCTGACTGCTCACACTGAGGTTGACTTGCAAAAGATCCAACCTGTATCTCATCGAGGACCACACTGACAGATGCCCACATCTGGTTTGACAAGATCAGATTCCATCTGAGTCACGTGTGAGCCACGTGTGATTTGGGTCACTTCTGCCTGCAGCCTAATTCTAAGTCCTGAACAAGTGTTTTTAGAACAACATGTTGGTGTCGCTGTATTTTTTTTTTTTACAGAAATCTGTCCTTTTATACCTATTTTATGGTTGTATTTTAAAAATCTAATTTGTTTTTTATTGCTTCAACAGTAATGCTTAATAAAAAGGGTCTCCATTCTCTTAAGGAATAACATCAGCGCTCGCTCCTCCTGTCGTGGTGAAAGTGACTCACCTTCCTCCAGACTCTTTGCAGTTGGGACAGGTGCAGGCCACTCTACGGAGCCTCTTCCCCTCCCCGCCCGCCATGTCCATGTCGTCGTCCCCCATCTGAACACGCAGGTTGTTCAGGTCGCTGGGGTTCAGCGTGGAGTCTCCGCTCAGATGCCACTCCTCAGAGTCCGGCTCTTCCTTTATATGGATACCTGAACCAGAGAAGAAGAAGAAGAAGCACACTTAGTATCCCTCTGAGTGATCTGAGAAAAAAGAAACACAACAGCGTACATTATGTGTGCATGCTCCATACCTGGACTGATCGCTCCATCCCCCTGTGCGAACTGAACTCCACTTTGCGTTACAGAGTTCACCGTGACTGTCTGGAGGTTGGGTAGGCTGACCTGGCCGGTTTGGCCAAGAGGAAGAGTCTGCACTGGGGCTAAGGTCAGCTGCTGTGCCTGACCCTGGCCCTGGGGCAGCTGGAGCCCCTGGAGTGACTGAACACCTTGAACCTAGAGACGATGGGATATATATTAGTAACCTGACATCAGTTGTCATAGAAACATCTGGAGGACACTTTGGTGCTTTGGAAATATGAGGATAACACAAACATCCAATACAAGGTTCCAAAAGGATTTTTAAGGTCAAAGTCCATCCTTGTAAGAACTTTTTAAAACTTGCATATTCTTTTTTTTTAAGCCCCCCCAAAAAAATCTAAAATATTTTTGATAGAAAATAAACAAAACTTAAAGTATCCTAATCTGGAAAGTTTATCATGTCCTTCCCTTTGTTCATGGCTGAGAATACTGTCACTTTTAACCAATCAGAAAACAGTTAAGAGATAATAAGCCAATAAATAAAAGGCTTTCAAAACAGTCCGTCTCAGCAAACATGTTACGATAGCATCACATGACTCTATAAAGATAAGAAACTAATGCCCTGCCCGCTGCCTTGTGTTTTGTCTTCATGGTTCCTAACGTGGAGATCTTTGAGCATAGATCACATCTGGATCGTTTCCTAACAGCTCCAACACCTTCAGACACGCTTTAACCATTTGTCAGTAAACTTGCATCATCCCGTCCCAGATTTTTTTGATAGTTAGCAAGCATGACTAAACATCAACTAAAACTCTCTTAACTGTAATTGTCTATGTCTACTACCACCAAGTTGATACAAAAAGGATAATGTGCGTGTGAAAGTTTAATCTCAGATAGGTTTACCTGAAAGGTCTGCCACTGAATCTGTCCGGTCGCGGTGACAGTTTGGGCCTGGATGAGGAAAGTCCCCGGGTTGACCAGCTGCACACTCTGAAGAGTCTGACCTCCTGCTGCGTTCATGTCCTGACCCTGAGCCACCTGAGCCACCTGGGCCTGACCGTCCCCAGACAGATGCAAGATGGGCTGTGAGAGAGTGGTGGCGTTCGAGGATGAAACCTGCAGAGTGAGGGAAGTCAAATAAATCATCACTCAAGTGTTGAATGTCGTGCGTCCTGGATTTACAGCACAGTGAAATGTTAACCTAAGACTTGTGCTTTACTTTTCCCAAAGGCTGAGTTCTTATTTGTTTCTCTCCAAATAAATTACAGGGACTTTAAGGAGAACTAAAACAGACTGAAAGCTTGAACAACCATCAAGTATTGTGACAAAAAGTCTACTCTAAACACCTCGTCATTACAGCTGGGTATCATTTCAGATCTTATCAACACTGCCAGTGAAATACCTCGGTTCAACACTCTTTTTGGTAACTTACTTTTAGAGATATTATTCATTTTTACACAACTCAAGAAGCCAAAGTTCTTTACAGATAAATAGTTAGAATGAGAATGGGAACTCTCTAAATGAAGAACAGCTAAACAGAGTTTCTAAAATCAGAACCAACGTTTCACGCTCGCTTTAAGTATGAGAGAACAGTAAGTCCTGTGTGCAACAGACACATTGTGGCCAGAGCCAACAAAAGCAACATTATAAAAGACTCTCATCATCACCACTTATGGTACAAGTTGATAAAAGAGATTTGGGGGTTTTCTTTTGCTGACATTTTATCAAGGCCTGGAGGTGAAAGTGTCCAGATTGTGATAAAAATATAAGCATGACTTTCAGTAACAGAGAGTGGATTCAGGCCCGGAGTAAAGACACTACAGAGATAGATTTAGAGTATAGAGAGACACACACACACACACACACATAATAAATGCTGTTAAAGACACACACTCTGACCTGGATTTGCTGCAGGTGGTTGTGGGAGTTGTAGTTTGCCGAGGACGAGGGGTCAGAGATGCCTGCGGACACGGCGGTGGCTTGGGTCAGAACCCCTGTGCCGTCGATGGTCTCGGGGAGATTGGACGAGTTGGAGGAGGACGTGGAGGTTGGCACGTAGAGTTCATGGTTTCCGCTGGCGTCGCTCACTGTGACCAGCTGCTGTTTGGCGCCAGCCTCCTGACCCTGACTGTCCAGCGTCTGGCCGCTCATGATCAGCTGACCTTCGGCCGTTACCCCGGTTGCAATGGGGACCGTGTGCGCTCCGGTCAGTCCTAAAGACTCCAGATCCAAGCTGTTTAAAGGGACGAACGTGATGTTGCCCGGTAGAGCGCCCGTGTACGCTGATCCTCCGGCCAGTTGGACGCCTTGGATTGACTGCACTTGGCCCAGGTCCGCCGTCGTCGTGGCACAGCTGATTCCGATGCTGCCCTGGCTGCCATCTTGCAGGAGCTGGATCTGCCCTGTACCGTCATCCAGTCCCTGTGTTTGGAATCCCGCAAGCGTACCATCTGAATTTTGGATTTGGGGTATGACCTGGAAGAGAAGATTTAGTTTTGTTAAGGACGATCAACACCCGAGTGAAATTCTTACTTCACCTCAAAAGTCTTAAAGTCTGACTTTACCTGATACTGAATTCCCGACACGCCATTGGCTGCAGTCTCATTCCCAGATGCTGTAACATAAATGGGCTGGTTGGACATACTCCCAATTGGAAGCACATACTGCCCATTGGAAGTGACAATCCCAGAGTTTTGAATGTGAATGATTCCCTGGTCTTCCTTTCCAGTGGAGACGGGAGTTAACACCTCCCATCGGTCTGAACCCGTGAGCTGAATGGCTGACATGTCTGTCGTCTGGAAGTAAAAAATTAACAATCAGATTAACAGCGATAGCCAATGAAAGGCGTCTGATCCAACCTTCACAACAGGGTCCCAAGTCTCTGACTGGACTCTTCTCCTCTGTCGCCCCCCGGTGGTGGAATGAACTTCTTTGCACCTTTAAGAAAAAGCTAAAGACCCAGCTCTTTCATGAATACCTACTAACTTAACGATGATGGTCTCCATGTTATTGATGATGATGATGGTTGTGACGATGGTTTTTGTTTGATAACGACGACGACTTAGCTCTCAAGAACTGCCCTCAATGTTGTGCTTTGCCTCTGGTCACTTCCTGTCAGCACCTGTGTGTCCAATCAGACTCAAAGCTGATCGTTTCCTCTTACTGACATTGTTCCCTTTTTTCCTAGATCCTTGCTTGTTTTGTTCTTACTCTCTGATGCACGTCGCTTTGGATAAAAGCGTCTGATAAGTGAATTGTAGAATTGTAGATAGGTCACACTTCGGACACAAAGATTCATCTCATTTTAAAGAGATCTTTTAATTTTAGATCACAGGAAAGAGGAAGCATTCTGCTCATATTAGGGCAGGGGTGGGCAACTGGCTCAGGTCAATTTTTAATATATCAAAACACGACAAAATCTGCCATGACATCATGAAAACCAGAAATATTTCCATAACAATATTTGATCACTGGTTTATGTTGAGTTCATAATTGACTGTAATCGTTTTTTGTATTCTACAATTTGGCCCCCTGGCAGTCAGAATTAAATGAATGTGGCCCCTTTGCTGTGACCAAAGTTGCCCATCCCTGTATTAGGGGAATTAGTTATGAATATGCATCATAAATCTTGAGAAATCTTTGTGTTTAGAGTTGCTAACATTGTGTTTTTTTACTCATATTGTGTGTTTGGATAACCTGCTGCTGTAACGCCACAATTTCCCAGTTTGTGATCAGTAAAGTAATTCTACTCTATTCTATTATATTAACCTTAAAGAGATAGATAGGTCACACTTCGACACAAAGATTCATCTCATTTTAAGAGATCTTTTAATTTTAGATCACAGGAAAAAGGAAGTTTCTGGTCATATTAGGGCAGGGGTGGGCAACTGGCAGCCCGGGGGCCACATGAGGCCCTCAGGTAAATTTTTATATATCAAAACATGACAAAATCTGCCATGAAATCATGAAAACCAGAAATATGTCCATAATAATTAAAATTTGAGACATAATTGACTGCAATCATTTTTTTTGTATACTACAATTTGGCCCCCTGGCAGTCAGAATTACATGAATGTGGCCCCTTTGCTGTGACCAAAGTTGCCCCATCCCTGTATTAGGGGAATTAGATATCGATATGCACACTATAAGCAGAGGAATCTTAAAGAGTGTAAATAGTAGTCATGTAACAATCATGCTGACGTAAAAGATGAGAGATAACACAAGCTTGAGGCAGCGAGCAGAACACAGAGTTAAGATAACAGGCTCAGGAGGAGGCAGGCTGTGCGTGTGTGTGTGCGTGTGTGTGTGCGTGTGTGTGTGTGGGGGGGGGGGGATGGGTGACTAACACAACACAATTGGAAAGCTACAGTTTTGACTATGAACGACACCCCCCCCCCCCCCTACCCCCCCTGCAATAATCATCCCACTACCTAACCCCTGATGCACACCTCGCTATCTCCAGGCCGAGCCCGACCCAAAGTGACTGACTTCAGTGTCCTACCCACTATGGGCGGGTTTTCCAGGGGTAAAGTGGGTGGCCGTTATTGAGGGGGGAACACAGGAAGTGTACGGCTTTCACCCCATGCCATCAAACATTTTTTTTTTTTTAAACGTGTGAACTACACATCCACATCCAGCTAAATCGAGGTAGATAAAATGTGTAGGTGGGGGGATACCTGTGAGTCCGCCGCGCCGGGCTGCAGATACTCGCTTTGGCTGCAGCTGTCCACGTCCGCGGACGCCATTTCTCCTTGTTCCAGAAGGCTTCTTGCTCTGGGTTGGCGCTAGCAGGGAGACAGGGGGGTGAAACTGAGCAAAAAAACTCTGTAATCTTCAACTCCTGGCTGCCCGAAAAGCCCGCAAAAGCATCCCCACTCTCTCCGGTCCCGAGAGGAGCACCCCCCCTGCTGCGAAATCCAACTTCTGCGGGATATATTTTGGGGCCCGAGATTTTTTTTTCTACTGTTTACTTTGTCAACTCCGCGGCTAGCCTGTTAGCTCTGTCGGCTAACCACATCGAGCAAAAGATAAAAAAAAAAAAAAAAAAAAAAAAAAAAAAAAGACGCAGCTTCGCTGTAAGGTTGCACAAAAACTCACCGATTAGTTAGCACGCTTCGACGCGCTGCACGTTTACGTACCAGTCATAACGTGAGTGGTAGTAAACCGGGATCAACTAAACTCCAAACATGATTATTTTATCAAAGGCGGGCTTGTGTTGATCGGTGAATTCGGGTCGATTTTTTTTTTTTTTTTTTTTTTTTTTTCTCTTCTATTTTGATTGACGGTGCGGGAAACACAAAAAGGTGGGACTAACACGCTTGACCCGTTGAATTTGCATCACATTACAGGACGTCCCGCCCTTCTTCTCTCACGCGATTGGCTGAGCGCTGGAGCCGCGACACCGCAGTGGCTGAGCGTTACGTCAGTCACTTTTTTGTAGTACGTGGGCTTCCTGCTTGTTGTTGAGTGAGCGCTGCTCTTACAAAACTTCTTTTTTTTGTGTGTGTGTCTTCACTGTACTTTAAAAAAAATCTGAAACAGAGACATGTGCTGTGTTTTTTTAAAATATATTTTTTTGTTTGTTTATAAAGTTTTAGTTACGAGTATTAACTTTAAAAAGTCGGTTGGCGTGCTTTTTGCAACCCGGCTATATTTTTTTCAGTCAAATATAAACTTTCACATTGACAAAAAAAAAGTTTATTTTGTGTCCGAAATGACACATTATGATATTTTTATTTTTATTAACAGCATCCATTTCATCCTCGGGATTTTAACCAAAGAAAAACACCCAATGTTTGAGCATCGACGATTAACTTCTGTTTGTTTTGTTGAGGTTAAATCTTTGTTAGAATATTTTTTTTTATTTTGCCTAAAGACATGTCTGGGCCCCTTGGTGTTCTTAGATGTCATATAATTTTATCCAAGTGTGCAGTATCCTCAGCGATAGCTTTCTGGTGAACATCCACTTCTTAACCTGGCTCTGATCCGCTTTCGGAGCTGACTGAAATAAAGTTTGTGTGGAATAACTATACACAGTTTGACATTTAGTTCAATAGGTTCACACACAACCTGAACATTACAGAAAACAAATCTCATACCAATTTTAAAAAAAAGGGGGTTTACAGTTTGAAACAGGCAACAAACAATAAAATTTGTTTTTTGTTACTTTAATAACTATAGAGTAGATTTAAGATACACACAATGTGGTGTGAATGCTGAAATTTAGGATGGGCCGTGTCCTTGCCACCCCCCTCAATGCTGTGGGGGGGGGGGCCCTAAAAAGCCCTGCCTTATGGGAGCCTTGACTTGTCTTGGCCCCACAGCATTACCACCTTGAATTTAAAAGAGCATAATATTCCCTTTACCACACAAAAAACTACTGTAATGCAACGCAAATGGTTAAAAATCTTCACAGCAATTCACAAGTTTCCTCTTTATAAGTAAGAAAACATTCACTTTGGTTCCCAATGAAGTGGAAAAGGTGTTCGTTCTTTCCCCAAGCACATTTGGTTTGTGCAGTCTTTATCATATCATATTAACCTATAGGTACTTCTCAAAACCCCACTGCAGCTATCGAGCCAATCTCTCAGAGTGGATTAGAGGCAGACAAAGATGATGAAAAGAATCAACTCAAAATGTTATCAGTTTAATATTTAACCAGGGGAAACATTGTCAACTTTAGTGGCCTTGTCTACATCACTTAACGGCTTTAACACAACATTTACATTTTGTTAATCTGTAGAGAAAACTCTTTAGAAGCTGATTTCAAATTCAAATCCAAGTTACTGTTATAAAAAGCTTGTTGAAATATCTCAGGTTGTTTAAGAAGAAACATATCGCTACAGTCCATGATCATATTATACATATTACTGCTTCTTCTGCTTTTCTTATGTTGTGGTAAAAAAAGGAAATATACAAAGCAAGGACAGGTTTGTCTCCTTTTATTGACACATGCACAGATGATGAAGATGACCTTCAATATATTGTGGATCCTTTAGTTTCACAGGACATCTGGCTTCGTCCACAGTTTGGAAAGATGTTTGGTGCTCTTGAAAATAAAGACACTGAGAATGCAAAGAGGAGAGGTGCAAGAAGCTGTACAGTCCAGATGAGCTACAGAGATGAAGCAGAGTCTTGTTACGCAGGAGAAAGCTCATATTGTAAAGTCAGATTTTTTTATTATGTTAACCAGCTCAAACAAACCCAATAAAAGCAGTAAACAACATTCTCAGTTCAGGCATTGACGGGGACGCCTGCTCTGCTCTCTCTAAATTAAAAATAGGGATTTCACAATACAGTGCAGTATTGGCCTAAAGATGTACACTGAGTGATGGCTTTCATTTTCTCTTATCAGTCAAACATCCTTTTATAGTGTTTTATAGCATCATTGGATAAGTCTCAGGTATTTTAACTTTTAATTTGAGGAAAGGCATTGAGGAAGTGAGAGAAATAGATTCTAATCAAGTCTCAAATTTACTCAAGTAATGCCACTATTAACGTAGCAGACCTCACATGCCTTATATTACTCTCACTCATTGGAAAACTGTTAGTACGTTTTTTTAATGTCATGGGATCTAATAAACAGATTGAGCACACCTGTCATAAGTAACCCTTTGAAGAGAGCCTGATGTCAGAGGTCATGAAGCTAATTTAAACGGACTGACTGAGGAATTCAAATGAAGTCTGAATGACAGAAAGCAACAAATTAATCTGTAGCCTCTTAATGCAGTGTGGCTAAAGCTATCGAACACATCTAGAAAAAGGCGCTCTCTAATAAAACAGATCTGATTCATATGAAAACACACGGACTGCATCGGTATGATAAAATGATGTGCAGCGTGTTGTCAGGTTATTTCTAGTAAAATCAGTTATCTATTTCCAAAGGCATGTATACACCTTTTCTTTCTCGACTGAATTTGCACTACCAGTCAAACTGCAAATAATGATCGCTTAAAAACCTTCAGAAGGAATGTATGTTTTTCTTATGCTAAGTACATTTATTATCTAGTGTCATTCCAATAGACTCTGGAGGCCGGTTGAGTAGATATTAACCAGAGAAACATGAAAACCAGCGGACAGTGTAGCTCTTTGGGGCCGAAGCAAAAATGTATTCTGAGTTGTCCCTGTGATGACTCTGCGCTCTCATGGCTTCTTCTTGGGGGCATTGGGTGTGTTGAATTTGAAAAAGATAATGTCCCCGTCCTCCACGACGTAGTTCCTGCCCTGTTGCCTGTATTTCCCGGCCGCCTGTGAAAGATGGAATGAACATGAAATAAGGACGCTTTTAAATTGTGTCAAAGGAAGTTTCTCGGAGCTTCTAAAATCAGCGCTGGGACAGTTCAAGCATACGATCAGACTCTTTACAGACACGCACCTTGGCTGCATTCTCACTGCCCTCCTCTTTGAAGTCAACGTACTTCATAACCTCGGCCATGATGAAGCCTTTCTCAAAGTCAGTGTGGATCTTTCCTGCAGCCTGGGGGGCCTTGGACCCTTTCTGTGGAAGCATAAGAGAAAATGGCACAAATTACATTACCGTGCTCAACCTTTATACTGCCACTAGACATGTTGTATGAATACTCTGTGAAGAGTCGGTCCTCTTCAAAAGACCCGGAGGAGGTGAGTTTTCAGATCACTGGACTTACCCTGACGCACCACGCTCGCACCTCGTCTGGTCCCGCTGTGAAGAAGTATTCCAGCTGTAGTGCTGCGTAACCAGCCTTTATAATTTTGGTCAAAACACTAGAAGCACAGAGAGCAGTCATGATGGAGCATTTCAAATAAATAAATGAAATCCTGATAATTAAAGGTTTGTAAGATATTCCTGCTACAGTCTGCTTTAATGCCTCACCTCTGTGTCTTCTGTTCTTCGCAGTACTTGTTCCGCTCCTCCTCCTCCTCCATGTCCAGCAGTTTGGACTCGATAGCTCCACTCACGGGAATGACCAAAGCACCGGGGTCATGAGCGTCTACCCACTCTTTGATTTTCGCCAGCCTGACAACAACAACAACAACAACAACAGGAAGCGGTGTGAGACACTCTGATTTTTCAAACAGCAGCATCAAACTGGAAGGTTCCAGCAAACCTACCACTTGTTCTTCTTCCTGATGTAATCCTTCTCTGAGAGGTTCACCAGGTAGATCATGGGCTTGGATGTCAGAAACAGGTATTTGTTCAACACCTCAATCTGTGGAGAAAATTCAACGAGATGAGTTTAAATGCTGCAAAGCTGCAATAAGCAGGTTCCAGCCCTTTTTATGCCTCAACAAGTTAAAAAAAACAACAACAGAGGAGAACAGTCACACACTAGTTTCTTCATCACAAAGCCTGCAGCATTTCAGTATTTGCTCACTCAATGATCCACCATTTCTCCACCCTTCCACAGAAACTCAGCACATGTCAAGTTATGTGAGCTTTTAGAGTTCAACTCCTGCCTCCTCAATGGGACAACTCACTCTTCTTTAGTTTTTATTCCAATCCATGTAATCTTGTTATGTTCAGCATATAAAATTCCACTTTATTTCAGTTGACGTTAAGAAAGAATTTCCAGTTACGGTTTAGGAGGAGATGTCAAAAATGTGTTTTTCATAAAATTCAAAATGTTCAAAGATTTTGGAAGACTTTGATGGTCCAAGAGTCTTTTTTGTAACGCAAAATAAATTGGACCAGTGTGTCAAATTTCAAGCTGACTCGACTTGCGGTATGCAGGCTTTCAAGAGTTTGGTTTCCTTAGTTTCCTTAGTCATCACCAGGCAGATTGGGAGCTAATGCATAACATTTACAGTGATTGTGCCAAGTTTAGTGTTTCTACATCGTTCAGTCTCGCAGGAATTTGAGCCGCGGCAAAAGACAAATAATAATTATAATACATTCACCCAAACGCAATAGGGTTCTAGCTTAGGGGCTGGAACCCTAAACATCATGTAAAATAACACTTAAGCTCTTAGCACTCTGTCCAGCAGGAAAACCAGCTCAACCCAGTTAAAAACACAATATCACATCGATCACTGGGATCGTTTGTTCATTTTAAATTTGCACAAAGGAAAAAATATTATCAACTAAATTTGACAAACATATGATTAAAGGAAAAGTTCTTACAGGAGGACACTTGATTGCGATGGTGGATACGAGATGCTACGCTGAATAAACAAGGATGCAACATAGAATCACAAACATCTTTACCTCTTTGTCGTTCCAGTCATGGTAAAATCTGATGTGTTTCTTTTCATCCACTATCCAGTTCTTCACCTTCATCATGATATCCTGGAACAATGAGCAGCAGTGAAAGTCATCAATAAAGACTGTTTACATACGACGATCTCTAAAGCCCCGTTCACATCCCCGACTCTCCTGACAATTAACCACAAAGATTCAGGATGAGCTGCATGTGTGAACACAAACGACCAAACTTCAGCCCCCGACTTCATCCTGATTTTTTTGTGCCAGCTGCCTTGTAGAGTTTCAACATGAGTTTGTGGTGAGCCGATGTGTGAACACAGTAGGTAGTATTCAGTGGAAGTTCTGGGGACCCCCCTCCCTCTTCAATGCTCGACAGGGAAACGTCTCACTCTGAGGTTTGTGTGTAATTATTAAGCTACTCAAGAGGATTCCAAATGTTCTAGAAATGTTCAGGAGTGCATGTGTGAAAAAGGACACACACAACCATTTCACTTACATATTCAGGTTTGAGTTTCTTGTCACTTCCTCTCACGGCCGTTTTCTCCAGCTTGTCGAGGACCGGAGCGATCATCTCCTCGTCCTTTAGTCGCAGCTCCTCGTGGATGATCTCAATGTCCCTCACGGGGTCGACATTGCCCTCCACATGGATAATGTCCTCATCATCAAATGCACCTAAAAGACACGAGCATTGACTTGTGTGGTCTGATTGTCCAACGTATTCACACGTGTTGTAATCACTGCATTAATGTAACAGGATCATTCTTCCCATCAAAAATGTAAACATAGAAATCCTTAAAGCTTTGACTCTTAAAAAACTTACACCTAAAGAATAATACTTGTATATTATATTACAATATTTACTTCCTCACATAAGAAATGTAACCATATTTTTACTAATAACTATTTATTTACCTGAGTCATCTCATTTTAAAATCTCAACATAAATAACTAAGAACAGCAATACAAGACTTTCTCTTTAAAATAATAATTAAAGGGGCGCTGGTGGCGCAGTGGTTAGAGCGTAAATCCTGGTTGTATATATTCTCATTCTTAGTTTTGATATTTTAATGCTTATTTACTTTGTATTTAATATTATATTGTGTTTAAATTTGCTAACATTGTGTTTTTTTTTACTCATATTGTGTGTTTGGATAACCTGCTGCTGTAACGCCACAATTTCCCAGTTTGGGATCAATAAAGTAATTCTATTCTATTCTCCATTAAAGGCACAAAAAGCCCAAAAATAAATCTTAAAAAATAAAAAATAATAATAGAAAAATAATAATAATCATTTTAAAATGTCCAAATAAAAATGTAAAGATCTGACACAAATCAAGCCTTATAAAAATTGCCTTCCTGTGCTTAATAATCTTATATTATACAGTTTATTTTTTATGGGAAAGCCTTGTTATTCTGGCCGCGCTCCCCTTTTGAACGTTTAGTGTTGGTCTCCTAACACCTGTCCTCTCCACTCACTCAGCTGTTGTTACTCAGCAGCTGCGAGCAGCAGTATTGACAACTCACGAGTCATGTGGAAGATGGCATCGCAAGCACTGATGTGAGAGAGAAAGGCGTTTCCAAGTCCCTGTCCTGAGTGAGCTCCCTTCACCAGACCGGCAATGTCCACAACGTTCAGAAAAGCAGGAACTTTGCTACAAGAGACAAAACAGCCGGACAATCAGTCAGTAAGACGGACATCCATCGTATCTAAAGAACCACAAGATGTCAGGGACGCTGTCAACACACACACCTGGCTGGTTTGTGGTACTGGCAGAGGAAATCAAAGCGCTCATCGGGCACAGGGACCCTACTTTCATTTGGGTCGATGGTGCAGAAGGGGAAGTTCTCTGCAGCAGCTTGACTTTTGGTCAACACGTTGAAGAAGGTGGATTTCCTGCAGGATGAGGAGAGAGTGTCAGCAGCAGCAGTGCAACAACAAATCCTTAAATCATTCACTTGCATGAAAAAAAAACTCTCTAAATATAAACTTAAATCATGCACATACCCGACATTAGGTAATCCCACGATTCCAATTTTCAGAGAGGTCCCAAATCGTCCAATTAAAGGAGCCTGTTTCGGGGCTTCTGCCTTTTTCGGGGGCATCTTTAGGAGACAAAATAAGTTTATTACACTGTGATCAAAGTGTCAACACACCGTCCTAAAGCTCCTCTGTGGTGACGCCTCAGTCCTGTGACACTAAACAGCTCCATCATGATGAGCTAGCCCCACGGAAAACGTGTTTAGTAAGACACACTGACATGCTCATTCAAACACAACATGCTAACGTTCCTAGCTGCCTGATAGCCACGATTATTACCACTCAGGTACAACTTTCTACATCTCAAAGTCATCAGAAACAACCTTAAGGATATTAAAGCGGATAAATGTGTGTATTTTAAGTACCTTTCTTGGTTATTTAAGCCTATGGTCTACGTGGTGTTCACTCGGCTATCTGCTCACACCAGCCGCTCCGGCGGAAAGGCAAGTTTGGGAGCAAACCGGAAGTGTTTTGACGCGAAGGGGGCCTGTGATTGGTCAGAGAGAGATGGAACGTTACGTCAGACCATGCCTTCGAAAAGACTCCATTAATTCATTTTATTGCATCAATTAAAATATATATTAATTGTTATTTCTAATGGAAATGATAGTTAGAGAAGATTATATATGTATTATTTAAAAATGTGTTTTTTTTTCTGCCTGCCTTTCAGTGGATAACCACCGCCAGGGGTCGTGATTTTTCACCATGAGCTGAATCAAACCAACTATATCTGAGAATATCAGTCCAAATTACAATTCTATGAAATATTGTTTTAAAATATATTATATATATATGTCGATGAAAGTAAATCTTTGTTTTAGAGGTAGTACAAACTCACTTTATCTTCTTGATTTGGAGTTGATCAGTTATGCAAACTTTTTTCAAATCTTCAGAACAGTTAAAGGACTCAGATACGCAGGCTTAATGTAAACAGTCTGTGTTTGAGTAGTGTCGTTTGTTACCTCTACAAATATAAAAGAAACACTACACATGCTCCAGAGAACATACCACAAAGGCTCGGAGAAGTTGCCCAATATGAGATAAACAGCATTTCATGCAGAAGACGAGCAGCAAGCAGGCCATCTCTCCAAAAACATAACTCTGCTGCGTTCATGTTGTTTATCAGTCAATTCATTCTGTGTTTTGAAAATACCCAAACATGCACAGTCTATTAAACAATTAAGTGTTTATGAATGCAAAATACTGAGATTTACTGATGTTCTTGCTTTTTGTTTTGTTTATTTAACAGGAACACAAGCAATGAACATTTCTTCATATGTAAAATACAAACTACACGCCATGCATACAGGTTTCTAGCCGTGGCTAATTTACAACCCCTGTCTCTTCTTAGGATTTTAGAATATAAAAGAAAATGCATTAGACTTTAAGAAATGCAGAAATAGTTTTACTATAGAAATGTAGACATTATAAATGAAATGCAAATTAAAGACAGTAAAATGAGGATTATAAGAGGAAACAGTCAATGCATCAAGTCCAAGCGGTAATTTCTTTATTTCTTTCATGGCAAAAGAAACACAGCAACAACAATAACAGAAACAAAGATATAATCAGAACAATAGTTTCAGTTGTTTGATGTGACTTTATGTTACAATACCTACAGCATTCCTGCCTTTAAAACCATAATGCAACACGACCTTTACAAAGTCCTATAACAGAGCACATGACCAAAGTCGATCTGTATTTACACAAAACCAAAAAAGTATTTTCCACCTGGAAAAAAAAATTAAATTAAAAACATCCGGAATCCAAACTAACTACATAAAAACAGTAAGATAAGAAACTGTAATTCAACACCCACAGAACCTCCTGCACAT
Organism: Labrus bergylta; assembly: GCF_963930695.1. Classification (NCBI taxonomy): domain Eukaryota; kingdom Metazoa; phylum Chordata; class Actinopteri; order Labriformes; family Labridae; genus Labrus; species Labrus bergylta. Next base: position 21,414,700 of record NC_089212.1, on the reverse strand, counting down.
GTAAAAACTAATTTGCAGAGCCAAGCTTAAACAAGCCAGCCCTTTGGTTGGATTAAAGTTTGTGATTCTTACTGCAATTTTGGTTGTGACAAATTCACTCAGGGACATAACGGTGCTCCTATAGACTTCAGTTTCAGGACGATTTTCAAATCTTTCATACATAAACAATGCAATACTTCTACGTATACTCAATCTGGAAAAATAAAAGGACGAAAAGACAAGCATCCAAGCCATAACACCGAACGTGTCATCGACTCTTCCTTCCTCTCTTCTCAGTAGTGACCTGAAGACAAAATAAAAAAAAAAAGAGGAAGAGATAAAGATGATATATATTTAAAAGGAATGAGCACCTTATATTCACACCTTTGGATGATGACTTCTGATGATTACATGTTATATAACGTGTAAATATTATATTTTATGTCTGAATTGAGACTATGTATGTTTAATGTTATAAACCGTGTCCAGTTCTTTGGCCCATTCACCGTACAATCCCAATTCCCCGTAAGGATCGATTAATAAAGAACTCTATTTGTTTTTGTTTTTTAAATGGATCATCTTAAATGTTCCAGTAAGTGTGAGCTTGATGGTAATTACTATAATGAAATCCTCATTCTAAAGCCTGCCGTCTATTGACAGAAACATAGTTAGGACATACGTGGTGAGTAGGTTCTTGAGCGTGATCTTGAACGGTACCCTCGGCTGTAATAAGGAGATGGAGATCTGCGTCTGTAAGGAAGAAAAATGAATAAACACTTGCTGATGCTTTTAAAGGTCTAATGAGCTACACTCAGAAGTCAAATCATTTTAAAACACTTGATCTTAAAAGCAATGACGTTAAATGAGTCCTGTAAGAAACTCGATTTGTTAACCTCAAACAGTATCCAACATTGTTCTGACAATATATCCATAATCTCTGCTCCTTAATGGTCAGTTACTCCTGAGAAAAAAAAAAGAAAAAAAAAAAAAAAAAAAAGAGGAACAAACCTGTATGATCTGTAATCTCGTTCTTCATAGCGATCATAGTCCCGGTCGTAACCTCGGTCGTAACCTCTGTCATAGCCCCTGTCGTAGTCCCTGGAGGTGCGACGGGATGAACCACCACTGCTGCCGCCTCCTCCTCCTCCTCCACCACCACCACCGCCGCCGCCGCCGCCACTACTACTACCACCACCACCCCCGCTGCTGCTGCCACCTCCACCACCACTGTTAACACAGACAGAATACAGTTTGAGGAACATGCCACACACAGTAGCTTTAGATAAAAAGGCATCACCTGATCAGGCACTCACTAGGTTGGACGCCCCATGTAGATTCCAGGAGTGGGAGTATGGGCACGTTTTGTAATTGAGAAATCAACACGGATCCGGCGACCATCAAGTTCCATCCCATTCGCACGCTCTTTGGCCTAAACCCCCACGACAAAAAAAAATAAAATGAGAAGACATTCTTGATCAACTCAGATTGTTTGTATGTATAAACTATTCTGTGTAATTGGTAGAATAGTATGAACGGTCTAATCCTCCTTACCTCCTTAGAGTCTTCACAGTTCTCAAAGTAGACAAAAGCAAAGCCCCTTGAGCGCCTTGACTGCTGGTCATACACGATGTTGACCTCAGCTAAAGGGCCGTATTTAGAGAAAACCTCCCTCAGATCCCTCTCTGTTGTGTACAGACTCAGTCCAAACACACCAATACAGTTGTTGGGGTCTGGGTTGGCCTAGGAGAGGGAAGAGAAGAGGAGTTAAAACCAATGATGTTTACAGCAAATCCTGCAAATAAAGTTTTTAAATCAGTAAAATGTGAAATCAGATGTATAAAATAAATGCACAGACATTGTATTTATCAGGTTTTATTATGTTGATGTACGAGCTACACTTTTTATATGGTGAGGTTGTTTTGCAATTTAATTCTGCAATATTAAAAAAAAAAAAAAATAGTTGAGGTAATTTGAGGTCTTCACAATTATTGACAATATTCTTTAAATAAAACATGTCCAATGATTTGTTTTTGTGCGTGGCTAAAAACTCAACATTTGTTGTATATGTGTATTTTAACTCAAGTCCATGAAGGTTCTTTAGATCAAGATATTTAAAAAAAAGGAAATCCTTTTGTTCAATTTCACATTCAGTGACTTTAAAAGCCCCATGGTAACCCAAAACATGTAAAAGAAGGATAAAATGTATACCCTGTTGCCGATGTGTCTGCGACGATTTGACATGGGAGAATGGCTGTGGCTCCTACGCCGCCTGTACTCCCAGCTACGAGATCGGCTCCTGGAACGGCGTCTGTGGGAACGGGAACGAGAGCGGGAGTAGTGCCTGCGGGAGCTTCGATGGGACCGGGACCTGGGAAGAGATAAAAAACAAAAAATAAAAAACATTAGTCTGAGTATCTAACTTATGTTACATGCACTCAAGAAAAGAGTCACAAACAAACTTTAATGCAGTGCTACACCTGGGAGAACACCGTGATACACTTTCTCTCATATGCACACGAATAACAAAAACCATCTTACCTGGACTTGGATCTGGACCGAGAACGAGATCTGGACCTGGACCGTCGAGAGCCTTTGGAGCGCGCTGGAGAGCGGCTGGTGGATTTGGCAGAGCCCTGAGGGGACGCACTCCTCGAGCCATGCCGCGAATCCTGACAAACAAGGCACCGATATGAGCGACACTCTAAAAGCTCAACAGTGTGCCAAAACAACAACAAAAAAAACAAAACTAAAAGGGCCAGGAGGTGAAAGCGCTTTCCCGCTACATGCTCCTTTCAGAAGGAGTTCACCACATTTTTTTTTTTTTTGGCCATTAACAGATTAGACACTAAATGGTAAGAAATCTGATTAAATGAATATGGAAACATTGGAACAAAAATATTTAATTAAATATCAATTTAGCTGAAATCAAATCATTGCACAAAAAAAAACAACCCTCAAATGAATGGAGGGATTGACCAGTGATGTTCCAAAAAAAGAGAGAAAATAATTGTGCATGCTTAAGAGAAAGAAACAGGATGAAATAGAGAAACATAGCAGACTGTTAGGAAATTACTCATACCCTGGTAAACTTCTGATCTTAACTTCATTACTTCTTTTACTTCATTACTTCAATACAACCCTTCATTTCTTCTTTCTTCTTTTGACATTATGACTTCTTTTTTCCTCCTCTTCCCCCATTTATCATCTGCCAATACAACACTAGTAGTGGGGATTCTTCTTTTCAGCATCCCACACATTTAGCATGCATCAACACCATCAGCTTCAAACATTAACAACTTCACATCTGAAACGTCTTCAGCCTTTTTCTTTCTTCCAACCTCAACCTTAACAAAGAACAAACAAGGGTGATAAGGCATGTTGGTTTCTGTGAAAGAAAAAACCAAAAAAGATATACAAAGAAAAAACAGCAAAAAAAAGAAAACCAGGAAAAAAAATCAACATTGATCAGCTTTAATACACGTTTGTATGTTAGCTTCACAAAGTTATGATTGGTCATATGTTAAAATACGCCTTTTATAGAGATAAGTAATGGTATAATGTCTAAGTTTCTATCATAACAATGCTTAATATATGTTATTGTAACACATTAGCAGTGGAGTAAAAGCAGCATGGCGACGCTGGGGCCATTAACTCCCGCCTGAAAAGCTTCTAAAGGCCGGAAAATATATGGTATTAAACTGCCATTATAGTTTACAATTTAATAATGAATCACTAGAAAATAAATGTTTAGTCACCAGCGTTGCTATCTGCATTATAAATAGTATTCTTATTTAAGTTTTAAGGCGACTTCTACACATGTGCACATACGTGACTGCAGCCTAGCTAGCTAGCTAATCTCATGTAGCCTAACACGTTTCCAACCTTTTAACTTCCTGATCTTTAACAATCACCACTCACCCTCTCCTCCTTGAAATCTTTCTCGTTGTCGCTCATATTACTGTAACGAGACGGCAGATTTGTAATTTAAAAAAGAGAGAGAGACAACAACACAAAGCGTTTGGCCCTGGCTCTAATGGCGGATTGAATGCAACGCGAACCGGTTTGATCTGCAAGAGCTAACGCAGGCTAACGCGGGCTAACGGGATTAACGTTCTTCTTTTGCCCCCGCCGACGCCGTCCGTTGTCGTCTTCTCGCGAGACTTCCGCAGTAACGGCATTATGTCAAAACATTATGTCAAAACATCATATTTACAGTCTATGGTGCAAAACTAATAATAACAGTATATGGTGCAAACTGATAACTAAAAGCAGGAAACGTATTTTTACGTTTACAGTAGTGTATTAAAAACATATTGAATGATTCCATCAAAAAGTACATGTTTCAATGTTTCCCCCGTACCTATCACAGTCTTTAGTACCTATCACAGTCTTTAGTACCTATCACAGTCTTTAGTACCTATCACAGTCTTTGGTACCTATCACAGTCTTTAGTACCTATCACAGTCTTTGGTACCTATCAGTCTTTAGTACCTATCACAGTCTTTGGTACCTATCACAGTCTTTGGTACCTATCACAGTCTTTGGTACCTATCACAGTCTTTAGTACCTATCACAGTCTTTGGTACCTATCACAGTCTTTGGTACCTATCACAGTCTTTAGTACCTATCACAGTCTTTGGTACCTATCACAGTCTTTGGTACCTATCACAGTCTTTAGTACCTATCACAGTCTTTAGTACCTATCACAGTCTTTGGTACCTATCAGTCTTTAGTACCTATCACAGTCTTTAGTACCTATCACAGTCTTTAGTACCTATCACAGTCTTTGGTACCTATCACAGTCTTTAGTACCTATCACAGTCTTTGGTACCTATCAGTCTTTAGTACCTATCACAGTCTTTGGTACCTATCACAGTCTTTAGTACCTATCACAGTCTTTAGTACCTATCACAGTCTTTAGTACCTATCAGTCTTTAGTACCTATCACAGTCTTTGGTACCTATCACAGTCTTTAGTACCTATCACAGTCTTTGGTACCTATCACAGTCTTTAGTACCTATCACAGTCTTTGGTACCTATCAGTCTTTAGTACCTATCACAGTCTTTGGTACCTATCACAGTCTTTGGTACCTATCACAGTCTTTAGTACCTATCACAGTCTTTAGTACCTATCACAGTCTTTAGTACCTATCAGTCTTTAGTACCTATCACAGTCTTTGGTACCTATCACAGTCTTTAGTACCTATCACAGTCTTTGGTACCTATCACAGTCTTTAGTACCTATCACAGTCTTTAGTACCTATCACAGTCTTTGGTACCTATCACAGTCTTTAGTACCTATCACAGTCTTTGGTACCTATCAGTCTTTAGTACCTATCACAGTCTTTGGTACCTATCACAGTCTTTAGTACCTATCACAGTCTTTGGTACCTATCACAGTCTTTAGTACCTATCACAGTCTTTGGTACCTATCAGTCTTTAGTACCTATCACAGTCTTTGGTACCTATCACAGTCTTTAGTACCTATCACAGTCTTTGGTACCTATCACAGTCTTTAGTACCTATCACAGTCTTTGGTACCTATCAGTCTTTAGTACCTATCACAGTCTTTGGTACCTATCACAGTCTTTGGTACCTATCACAGTCTTTAGTACCTATCACAGTCTTTGGTACCTATCACAGTCTTTAGTACCTACTGCATACTGCTCTCTTGTAATGCAAGATAAAATGAAATAGTTACAGGTGACATAGAATGATTCATTTAGAATATTTCGCAAATGACCAAGATGGAGGAGTGCGAGTCAATTGTTTGTTACCAACGTTGTCTCCACAGTTTATGCTTCATTGAGAAAATGTAAATACATTTAACTGTCGATGTATTGATTAAAAATGAAACCATGTCTCTTACTCGGCCAACACTATGGGTCACAAGGTGCTTCCCTTGTTTCTGGAAACACTGGTGCAAATGTTTCTTTGTATTTTAGTTACTGAAAAAGTGTGTGAACTATAGTCACTTTGTTGATGTCCTGTATTTATATTTCTTGTGCTTTTTTTATGATGCTATGGACCCATGGGTCTGAAATAAAAAGTATAGTACTGCAGTCTAACAGTCCTTCAGGGATGTATTTTGCCAATCGCTTAATAGACACTAGTGATTCTGATGAGCAGTGATTCACAAAATGTATTTGCGACAGCGTAAATCATCAAACTCAAGATTTGTGTTTGTATGTCTTTGCTTTCACTTTTACAACACAGTACACACTGGGTGCAATATAAGGAAGCCCTATGCATCATGTTTTAATTATTCCAATAAGACGTATTCTCTGTGTTTTCTTTGTTAAACACTTTGTTTGAATAAGTTTTACCTTAAGTAGTATGATATCTAGCAAGAACTGCATGAGTCATTAAATACACAAAGCTCGAGCTGAAAAAAAAAGAAATATTTTATTACATTGGAGGGACAAAAAAAATAAATCACATTTTCAAAGCATGAACTCAAACATGCATATTTGTACAGTAGTTTGCTATGCAGTATACTATACTATAAGTTAGTGTAATGCAATATGCTCATCAGAAAGAAAAAGATTCACAGACCTAACAGCGCCTTATGTTACATATGGAGATACATTTATTAATGTTCCGCTCATGGAGGACAAACCACTAATTCATACACTTCAATACCATTTTCTCATCCAGTCAAGTCATAAATAATATCAAAACAGGCAAATCACAAACACTCAACCATGCATTTTTGTTCTCTAAAGGGACTGAAAGAGAGGTATTTTAATTGTCGTTGTTTGAGATGAGCCAAATTAAAAAAGGACAAACATCCCTGTGACTATCTTATTCTTTGAATTCTGAATCAAAGCCTCTCAGACTTGACTTTGAGTTGTAAATAATTCCCCCAAAATACAACAGCTTGCTCTAATTCAGGCTACTTGTCAGACAGCTGAAGGCACTTAAGGCGGAACTTCAAACAGAGAAAATAACAATCAAAAGGTCAATAAAAAAGCCTCTCAGTCAGTAGTGCCAATGCTTTAAGACATAAAGTTCTTACATCTTGATAATGTCTCTAATTACAACTCAGAGATTACAAAATGTGAATGCGTTCCTGACAGGAAACTCTTAAGACTAGTGCTTGATTTTTCCACACCAGAGCAGCTAGACTGGATCAGATTTGAGTCCAGTTCTTTGGCCCATTCATTTCTGTGTCTTCACCATGACAAATGTATACATGTGTCACTCCCACTGTGAAAGTCTTTGCTGTGAACATCTACAGCAGCTTCTGATTGATGATTTCCCAAATCATTAACTTCCTGAAGAGAGGCATGTGGCACTGTCAAAAAAAGAGTTTAACGTTACAATCCATGTTAAAGTGGTAAGAAACGCATTAAAAAGTTTTACTTCATGACGGTGAATAAAAGGAAATACCTGTTTAAAGTTGAAAGGTCTTCCTCTGGAGATATAGTCAGCATATTTACAGGCAAAAACACCACAGTCACTGCCATTTCTCTGCTGAGGAATCTCCTTCGGGGGGTAAGAAAAGCAGAAAAAAACATGACACAACAGAAGAGTAAAGAAATGACCAGCTTAGCCATCACTTATCTCAGCTTAACTTACAGTGGCCCTCAAGCTGTCAACAGTCCATTTGGCGCTGTCCAGCTCTCTGCCTTTCTTTGCTCTGTGTTCCTCTTTAAGATAGAGTCTGGAACATGAGCACAACAACGCTGTTTAATATGCAGGAAGTTAGTGCAATATATGGAAAAGGCTTTTAAAATGTTAAGTTAACCAGGCTGATGAAGACTCACAGTAAAAGACTACAGATGTCATCGTGTCTCTGGCCCATCGAGTCATAAGACTTCACTGTCTTTGACTTCAAATCAATCACCTTGAATGAGAGAGAGAGAGAGAGAGAGAAAAGGAAACATGTTCAAACATGCAGTATAATTTAACCCCATTGGAGCTTATCATGTTTAGTGGATGTAATCATGATTATATGACGTGTGAATTTTAGAACCATAAAATGACAAAGAAAGTTATTTCTTTTAAAAACACACATTTTGGGCAAAAACTGCTCAAGGCATTGTTTATCAAAAAGCCCTGCATGTCAAAAATATCCAATTTAAGGGTACATAAACGAGTGCATATTCATTGTGGTTGTGACTCACAGCTAAAGCCCAGTGGACGCCCAGGTGCAGAGGGACCAAGATGAGGTCATAGAGGAAGAGGTCGACCGCTTTGGTCCAGCGCTTCACTGCAGCGTGTCCACCAGCCTGCCCGCCTCCTCCACCACGCAGCTTTGGGAAGAAGAAGGTGCTGAAGGTGTAGACTTTTAATCCGGCAGCTTCTTCAGCGCGCCGTTCCATGACCAGGGAGAAGTAGAAATTGATCACCTTTTATTCAGAGGAAACAGAAGAACAATAAAAACAGGATTTAAAGTAAGTTGTTGTCTCTGTTGTTTTTGGCTTTCATTATGGAAATGGAGGGAATTCAACCTTAAATAATTAGAAAAATATATAATAAACTTAATATTTAATCATAATTATAATTAAGATGAAGTACTGCCTGTTATTACACTATAAACAGCAACTAAATCATTAGCATACAAGCCCAATAGTAAGAAGGATGTTCACGTGAGCATGCCGAGCATCTCAGTGGTATAAAACACATTTTGTGTTGCTAATATTAGAATACAGGCCATGCTACAATCTCTGTTACCATGGTGACTGGATGCAATAGCTGCTACTACCACAAAACAAAACTTCTCTGGTATTTCAAAAACCCACACACCGTTCACTGTTTCAAGCTTCAACACCACAGACAGATGTTAAGAAACACCTGCACTAGTGCAGTACTAGAAGAAGAGAAACTTGACATAATTTGAATAAATGTTTTGGATAAATCTGTATCTTTGTTGACCACATGTCTGTAGTAAATTGTATTTCATTGACATTAATGACAAAAAAGAAATTAAATACGGTCTCTGCGCGTCTAAATTTGCTTCTAAAGAAATGCTAAAAACTGTCTTCACACCCATACCTCATCGTTCAGCCAGCCGCCTTCCTGCAGCGTGGCCAAGTCTCTCTGTGTTATGCGTAGTTTGAAAGCCGCACTTAAAACAAGGTTTGGATCACTCTGAGCAAGAGCACGGCTCACCTCGGCTGCCATTTCCTACACAGAAAGACGATACACACACAAAATAAAATGAACTGCATCTACGCTTTCTTCAGTACAATGAGTACACCGAACTCCCGACCATCTCACCTTTGTCAGGCGAGGTATGTCCTCATCAGTGTGCCTTGCATGTGATATGTGTGATGTGTGCGTCTCGGGAACGCTGGCTGCAGGAGTTTCTCTGTCCACTAGATTGAGGCGGGTAGCGACTTCTGTAGAAAGGTCCAGCTCTGATGATGGTTTCTGCTGCAACAGGGGTCAATGTTATAGATATGATATGTATGAGTTTCAGATCAGAATTATAACTTTATGAGAACCTTGTAATGATAAACAAGAGAAATTAATACCTTTGTATATCTTACAGGCTGTGCGTCCTCAAAGGCTCGACTGAAGGTTTTACTAAAGGTCAAACTACTGCGCCTGGAGATGAAGAAACAAAGGGGTTGTATTATAAACAAAAATGATCGACATAAACAAAACAAATACACACATATGTATACAGACATACTACACTTACCTGTCTTTTATTGCAGGTGCATTCCTCCATGAAAACACACTTGGGGTAGCTGTGCAAAAAGAAGATGATACATTACAATTCATTTATTTGAAAATAACCACCTGACCAAGTAAGTAACAAACTGCAAGTCTGAAAAAAGAGCATCACTGAAAACAACCCTTTCAGATACTCAGAAGTGTCTTTATTATGTTTACTGCCATCTTACTTGTGTATCCCGTGTTCCTGGGCCCTGGATTAATAACTTTTCCTGGAGCACTAGTAATGGGATCACTCTGTAACAGTGTTGCACTGGGAGAAACACGAGAAAAGAGAAATGTATTAAAGAGGACTGCTCAAACAAAGCGTGATGAAATGAATTATATGGGCATCACTCACTCTTGTGGTTTTGTCTGGTTAAAAGGTAGAGGTTGGCTTTTGCTGTATTTCTCTGTTACCATCTCCAGCAGACGCCTGTAGTGCTCCTTGTCATTCTGCTTTATGGTCTAAAGTGAGAAACAAATAAATGGCCACTGACACAGCAAAATATCACAGATCGTAACAAGTTGTGGATTCTCTTGATAATATAACTTCAAACAAATGTTCTCTGAAGTAGGGCTGTTGAAATTAGTCATTTAATCGATGCATCGCGATGCAGACTAGACGATTAATGCATCAATGCAGGGACAGGAAGTAATCGATGCTGACGAGGGTTAGAAAAAGAGGGATTTGTGACAGAAAACAACGTAAATTGAGCTCCTGTGCTTGCTGACTTCATGAGCAGAGTCAGCTGGTCCTGCACGCTCAGACCACAGTGCTCCGCTGCAGGCTGAAACGGCTTGACTCAGGGTCCCGACCGCAGCACGGATTAGCATCTTCATTACAGCTGAAGGTGTGTTTAAACTGATGCCTCCCTGTCACGGTGACTCGTGATAAAGTGAGCGGTTGTAAACACAGTTGACTTCCGACACGGCGTCATCGAGAATCACCGCTAATAAGTGCACCTCCGCTAAAGCTGTGTTCGTTCGATGACAAACACATTCTATTTCCGACAAGTTCTTTGAAATAAAAGTCCCTGGCCTATCTGAAGTTGAAGTGCTTTTAATGTGAAACATCCATATCAGGAAATGGGGTTTTTACAGCAGTAGCAACTTAACAAAACTCGTATGAAATAAAAAAGGAAAGAAACAAAACTAACCCTGAACAAAGCTCACAGCTAAAGGTTACAACGTCCTGAGAAGGGAACACACAGAGACTTAAAAACATCTTTCTCTCTTATAATAAACTAAACACAAACACTTGTACTTTTTACCTATACTGTAGGCTACCTATATAATGTATTAATTTTAACTTACAATGTAAAGATATTGATAATGACATTGTTGTCTAAATCACTTTTTAA